>NC_090720.1:15630842-15780972 GCF_040954835.1 Lepisosteus oculatus | reverse complement strand
ACTGTAACTGCCCCATAACTTACATGGGGGTGACCAAACTTGCTGAAACACGTTTATTTCTGCTGAAAAACATGTTTAGAGGCTTTCTGCACACTAGGGTTAAGAGCTGAGTGTGTGGGCTCTTCTGAGCCTTGCAATACATGGGAATTCAGTTGCTTGAAAAAACGCGTTTATCTCGGGCTGAAAAACACGTCTTGAATAGTGTGCTGTTACTGCCCCATGACTTACAAGGGGGTGACCAAACTTGCAGAAACATGTTTATTTCTGCTGAAAAACACGTTTTGACAGTTTCTGCACACTGGGGTTAAGAGCTGAGTGTGTGGGCTCTTCTGAGCCTAGCAGTTACAATGAGATTCTGCAGCCTGAAAACGCGTTTATTTCGGGCTGAAAAACCCATTTTGAAAAGTGTGCTGTTACTGCCCCAAAACTTACAAGGGGGTGACCAAACTTGCAGAAACATGTTTATTTCTGCTGAAAAACATATTTAGAGGCTTTCTGCACACTAGGGTTAAGAGCTGAGTGTGTGGGCTCGTCTGAGCCTTGCAGTTACATGGGATTTCAGTTGCCTGAAAAAAGGCGTTTATTTCGGGATGAAAAACACGTTTTGAAAAGTGTACAGTAACTGCCCCATAACTTACATGGGGTTGACCAAACTTGCAGAAACATGTTTATTTCTGCTGAAAAACATATTTAGAGGCTTTCTGCACACTAGGGTTAAGAGCAGAGTGTGTGGGCTCTTCTGAGCCTTGCAGTTATATAGGGATTCAGTTGTCTGAAAAAACGCGTTTATTTCGGGCTGAAAAACACGTTTTGAAAAGTGTACTGTAACTGCCCCATAACTTACATAGGGTTGACCAAACTTGCAGAAACATGTTTATTTCTGCTGAAAAACAAGTTTTGACACTTTCTGCACACTGGGGTTAAGAGCAGAGTGTGTGGGCTCTTCTGAGCCTTGCAGTTACATGGGATTTCAGTTGTCTGAAAAAACGCGTTTATTTCGGGCTGAAAAACACGTTTTGAAAAGTGTTCTGTAACTGCCCCATAACTTACATGGGGTTGACCAAACTTGCAGAAACGTTTATTTCTGCTGAAAAACAAGTTTAGACACTTTCTGCACACTGGGGTTAAGAGCAGAGTGTGTGGGCTCTTCTGAGCCTTGCAGTTACATAGGGATTCAGTTGTCTGAAAAAACGCGTTTATTTCGGCTGAAAAACACGTTTTGAAAAGTGTACTGTAACTGCCCCATAACTTACATGGGGTTGACCAAACTTGCAGAAACATGTTTATTTCTGCTGAAAAACACGTTTTGACACTTTCTGCACACGGGGGTTAAGAGCAGAGTGTGTGGACTCTTCTGAGCCTTGCAGTTACATAGGGATTCAGTTGTCTGAAAAAACGCGTTTATTTCTGGCTGAAAAACAAGTTTTGAAAAGTGTACTGTAACTGCCCCATAACTTACATGGGGGTGACCAAACTTGCTGAAACACGTTTATTTCTGCTGAAAAACACGTTTTGACACTTTCTGCACATTGGGGTTAAGAGCTGAGTGTGTGGGCTCTTCTGAGCCTTGCAAATACATGGGAATTCAGTTGCTTGAAAAAACGCGTTTATCTCGGTCTGAAAAACACGTTTTGAATATTGTGCTGTTACTGCCCCATGACTTACAAGGGGGTGACCAAACTTGCAGAAACATGTTTATTTCTGCTGAAAAACACGTTTTGACAGTTTCTGCACACTGGGGTTAAGAGCTGAGTGTGTGGGCTCTTCTGAGCCTAGCAGTTACAATGAGATTCTGCAGCCTGAAAAACGCGTTTATTTCGGGCTGAAAAACCCATTTTGAAAAGTGTGCTGTTACTGCCCCAAAACTTACATGGGGGTTACCAAACTTGCAGAAACATGTTTATTTCTGCTGAAAAACACGTTTTGACTCTTTCTGCACACTGGGGTTAAGAGCTGAGTGTGTGGGCTCTTCTGAGCCTTGCAGTTACATGGGAATTCAGTTGCCTGAAAAAATGCGTTTATCTCGGGCTGAAAAACACGTTTTGAATAGTGTGCTGTTACTGCCCCATAACTTACAAGGGGGTGACCAAACTTGCAGAAACATGTTTATTTCTGCTGAAAAACATATTTAGAGGCTTTCTGCACACTAGGGTTAAGAGCAGAGTGTGTGGGCTCTTCTGAGCCTTGCAGTTATATAGGGATTCAGTTGTCTGAAAAAACGCGTTTATTTCGGGCTGAAAAACACGTTTTGAAAAGTGTACTGTAACTGCCCCATAACTTACATAGGGTTGACCAAACTTGCAGAAACATGTTTATTTCTGCTGAAAAACACGTTTTGACACTTTCTGCACACTGGGGTTAAGAGCAGAGTGTGTGGGCTCTTCTGAGCCTTGCAGTTACATAGGGATTCAGTTGTCTGAAAAAACGCGTTTATTTCGTGCTGAAAAACACGTTTTGAAAAGTGTACTGTAACTGCCCCATAACTTACATGGGGGTGACCAAACTTGCTGAAACACGTTTATTTCTGCTGAAAAACACGTTTTGACACTTTCTGCACACTGGGGTTAAGAGCTGAGTGTGTGGGCTCTTCTGAGCCTTGCAATTACATGGGAATTCAGTTGCTTGAAAAAACGCGTTTATCTCGTGCTGAAAAACACGTTTTGAATAGTGTGCAGTTACTGCCCCATGACTTACAAGGGGGTGACCAAACTTACAGAAACATGTTTATTTCTGCTGAAAAACATGTTTTGACACTTTCTGCACACTGGGGTTAAGAGCAGAGTGTGTGGGCTCTTCTGAGCTTTGCAGTTATATAGGGATTCAGTTGTCTGAAAAAACGCGTTTATTTCGGGCTGAAAAACACGTTTTGAAAAGTGTACTGTAACTGCCCCATAACTTACATAGGGTTGACCAAACTTGCAGAAACATGTTTATTTCTGCTGAAAAACAAGTTTTGACACTTTCTGCACACTGGGGTTAAGAGCAGAGTGTGTGGGCTCTTCTGAGCCTTGCAGTTACATGGGATTTCAGTTGTCTGAAAAAACGCGTTTATTTCGGGCTGAAAAACACGTTTTGAAAAGTGTACAGTAACTGCCCCATAACTTACATGGGGTTGACCAAACTTGCAGAAACATGTTTATTTCTGCTGAAAAACATATTTAGAGGCTTTCTGCACACTAGGGTTAAGAGCAGAGTGTGTGGGCTCTTCTGAGCCTTGCAGTTATATAGGGATTCAGTTGTCTGAAAAAACGCGTTTATTTCGGGCTGAAAAACACGTTTTGAAAAGTGTACTGTAACTGCCCCATAACTTACATAGGGTTGACCAAACTTGCAGAAACATGTTTATTTCTGCTGAAAAACAAGTTTTGACACTTTCTGCACACTGGGGTTAAGAGCAGAGTGTGTGGGCTCTTCTGAGCCTTGCAGTTACATGGGATTTCAGTTGTCTGAAAAAACGCGTTTATTTCGGGCTGAAAAACACGTTTTGAAAAGTGTTCTGTAACTGCCCCATAACTTACATGGGGTTGACCAAACTTGCAGAAACGTTTATTTCTGCTGAAAAACAAGTTTAGACACTTTCTGCACACTGGGGTTAAGAGCAGAGTGTGTGGGCTCTTCTGAGCCTTGCAGTTACATAGGGATTCAGTTGTCTGAAAAAACGCGTTTATTTCGGTTGAAAAACACGTTTTGAAAAGTGTACTGTAACTGCCCCATAACTTACATGGGGTTGACCAAACTTGCAGAAACATGTTTATTTCTGCTGAAAAACACGTTTTGACACTTTCTGCACACGGGGGTTAAGAGCAGAGTGTGTGGACTCTTCTGAGCCTTGCAGTTACATAGGGATTCAGTTGTCTGAAAAAACGCGTTTATTTCTGGCTGAAAAACAAGTTTTGAAAAGTGTACTGTAACTGCCCCATAACTTACATGGGGGTGACCAAACTTGCTGAAACACGTTTATTTCTGCTGAAAAACACGTTTTGACACTTTCTGCACATTGGGGTTAAGAGCTGAGTGTGTGGGCTCTTCTGAGCCTTGCAAATACATGGGAATTCAGTTGCTTGAAAAAACGCGTTTATCTCGGTCTGAAAAACACGTTTTGAATATTGTGCTGTTACTGCCCCATGACTTACAAGGGGGTGACCAAACTTGCAGAAACATGTTTATTTCTGCTGAAAAACACGTTTTGACAGTTTCTGCACACTGGGGTTAAGAGCTGAGTGTGTGGGCTCTTCTGAGCCTAGCAGTTACAATGAGATTCTGCAGCCTGAAAAACGCGTTTATTTCGGGCTGAAAAACCCATTTTGAAAAGTGTGCTGTTACTGCCCCAAAACTTACATGGGGGTTACCAAACTTGCAGAAACATGTTTATTTCTGCTGAAAAACACGTTTTGACTCTTTCTGCACACTGGGGTTAAGAGCTGAGTGTGTGGGCTCTTCTGAGCCTTGCAGTTACATGGGAATTCAGTTGCCTGAAAAAATGCGTTTATCTCGGGCTGAAAAACACGTTTTGAATAGTGTGCTGTTACTGCCCCATAACTTACAAGGGGGTGACCAAACTTGCAGAAACATGTTTATTTCTGCTGAAAAACATATTTAGAGGCTTTCTGCACACTAGGGTTAAGAGCAGAGTGTGTGGGCTCTTCTGAGCCTTGCAGTTATATAGGGATTCAGTTGTCTGAAAAAACGCGTTTATTTCGGGCTGAAAAACACGTTTTGAAAAGTGTACTGTAACTGCCCCATAACTTACATAGGGTTGACCAAACTTGCAGAAACATGTTTATTTCTGCTGAAAAACAAGTTTTGACACTTTCTGCACACTGGGGTTAAGAGCAGAGTGTGTGGGCTCTTCTGAGCCTTGCAGTTACATGGGATTTCAGTTGTCTGAAAAAACGCGTTTATTTCGGGCTGAAAAACACGTTTTGAAAAGTGTTCTGTAACTGCCCCATAACTTACATGGGGTTGACCAAACTTGCAGAAACATGTTTATTTCTGCTGAAAAACATGTTTTGACACTTTCTGCACACTGGGGTTAAGAGCAGAGTGTGTGGGCTCTTCTGAGCTTTGCAGTTACATAGGGATTCAGTTGTCTGAAAAAACGCGTTTATTTCGGGCTGAAAAACACGTTTTGAAAAGTGTACAGTAACTGCCCCATAACTTACATGGGGTTGACCAAACTTGCAGAAACATGTTTATTTCTGCTGAAAAACACGTTTTGACACTTTCTGCACACTGGGGTTAAGAGCAGAGTGTGTGGGCTCTTCTGAGCCTTGCAGTTACATAGGGATTCAGTTGTCTGAAAAAACGCGTTTATTTCGGGCTGAAAAACACGTTTTGAAAAGTGTACTGTAACTGCCCCATAACTTACATGGGGGTGACCAAACTTGCTGAAACACGTTTATTTCTGCTGAAAAACATGTTTAGAGGCTTTCTGCACACTAGGGTTAAGAGCTGAGTGTGTGGGCTCTTCTGAGCCTTGCAATTACATGGGAATTCAGTTGCTTGAAAAAACGCGTTTATCTCGGGTTGAAAAACACGTCTTGAATAGTGTGCTGTTACTGCCCCATGACTTACAAGGGGGTGACCAAACTTGCAGAAACATGTTTATTTCTGCTGAAAAACACGTTTTGACAGTTTCTGCACACTGGGGTTAAGAGCTGAGTGTGTGGGCTCTTCTGAGCCTAGCAGTTACAATGAGATTCTGCAGCCTGAAAAACGCGTTTATTTCGGGCTGAAAAACCCATTTTGAAAAGTGTGCTGTTACTGCCCCAAAACTTACAAGGGGGTGACCAAACTTGCAGAAACATGTTTATTTCTGCTGAAAAACATATTTAGAGGCTTTCTGCACACTAGGGTTAAGAGCTGAGTGTGTGGGCTCGTCTGAGCCTTGCAGTTACATGGGATTTCAGTTGCCTGAAAAAAGGCGTTTATTTCGGGATGAAAAACACGTTTTGAAAAGTGTACAGTAACTGCCCCATAACTTACATGGGGTTGACCAAACTTGCAGAAACATGTTTATTTCTGCTGAAAAACATATTTAGAGGCTTTCTGCACACTAGGGTTAAGAGCAGAGTGTGTGGGCTCTTCTGAGCCTTGCAGTTATATAGGGATTCAGTTGTCTGAAAAAACGCGTTTATTTCGGGCTGAAAAACACGTTTTGAAAAGTGTACTGTAACTGCCCCATAACTTACATAGGGTTGACCAAACTTGCAGAAACATGTTTATTTCTGCTGAAAAACAAGTTTTGACACTTTCTGCACACTGGGGTTAAGAGCAGAGTGTGTGGGCTCTTCTGAGCCTTGCAGTTACATGGGATTTCAGTTGTCTGAAAAAACGCGTTTATTTCGGGCTGAAAAACACGTTTTGAAAAGTGTTCTGTAACTGCCCCATAACTTACATGGGGTTGACCAAACTTGCAGAAACGTTTATTTCTGCTGAAAAACAAGTTTAGACACTTTCTGCACACTGGGGTTAAGAGCAGAGTGTGTGGGCTCTTCTGAGCCTTGCAGTTACATAGGGATTCAGTTGTCTGAAAAAACGCGTTTATTTCGGCTGAAAAACACGTTTTGAAAAGTGTACTGTAACTGCCCCATAACTTACATGGGGTTGACCAAACTTGCAGAAACATGTTTATTTCTGCTGAAAAACACGTTTTGACACTTTCTGCACACGGGGGTTAAGAGCAGAGTGTGTGGACTCTTCTGAGCCTTGCAGTTACATAGGGATTCAGTTGTCTGAAAAAACGCGTTTATTTCTGGCTGAAAAACAAGTTTTGAAAAGTGTACTGTAACTGCCCCATAACTTACATGGGGGTGACCAAACTTGCTGAAACACGTTTATTTCTGCTGAAAAACACGTTTTGACACTTTCTGCACATTGGGGTTAAGAGCTGAGTGTGTGGGCTCTTCTGAGCCTTGCAAATACATGGGAATTCAGTTGCTTGAAAAAACGCGTTTATCTCGGTCTGAAAAACACGTTTTGAATATTGTGCTGTTACTGCCCCATGACTTACAAGGGGGTGACCAAACTTGCAGAAACATGTTTATTTCTGCTGAAAAACACGTTTTGACAGTTTCTGCACACTGGGGTTAAGAGCTGAGTGTGTGGGCTCTTCTGAGCCTAGCAGTTACAATGAGATTCTGCAGCCTGAAAAACGCGTTTATTTCGGGCTGAAAAACCCATTTTGAAAAGTGTGCTGTTACTGCCCCAAAACTTACATGGGGGTTACCAAACTTGCAGAAACATGTTTATTTCTGCTGAAAAACACGTTTTGACTCTTTCTGCACACTGGGGTTAAGAGCTGAGTGTGTGGGCTCTTCTGAGCCTTGCAGTTACATGGGAATTCAGTTGCCTGAAAAAATGCGTTTATCTCGGGCTGAAAAACACGTTTTGAATAGTGTGCTGTTACTGCCCCATAACTTACAAGGGGGTGACCAAACTTGCAGAAACATGTTTATTTCTGCTGAAAAACATATTTAGAGGCTTTCTGCACACTAGGGTTAAGAGCAGAGTGTGTGGGCTCTTCTGAGCCTTGCAGTTATATAGGGATTCAGTTGTCTGAAAAAACGCGTTTATTTCGGGCTGAAAAACACGTTTTGAAAAGTGTACTGTAACTGCCCCATAACTTACATAGGGTTGACCAAACTTGCAGAAACATGTTTATTTCTGCTGAAAAACACGTTTTGACACTTTCTGCACACTGGGGTTAAGAGCAGAGTGTGTGGGCTCTTCTGAGCCTTGCAGTTACATGGGATTTCAGTTGTCTGAAAAAACGCGTTTATTTCGGGCTGAAAAACACGTTTTGAAAAGTGTTCTGTAACTGCCCCATAACTTACATGGGGTTGACCAAACTTGCAGAAACGTTTATTTCTGCTGAAAAACAAGTTTAGACACTTTCTGCACACTGGGGTTAAGAGCAGAGTGTGTGGGCTCTTCTGAGCCTTGCAGTTACATAGGGATTCAGTTGTCTGAAAAAACGCGTTTATTTCGAGCTGAAAAACACGTTTTGAAAAGTGTACTGTAACTGCCCCATAACTTACATGGGGTTGACCAAACTTGCAGAAACATGTTTATTTCTGCTGAAAAACATGTTTTGACACTTTCTGCACACTGGGGTTAAGAGCAGAGTGTGTGGGCTCTTCTGAGCTTTGCAGTTACATAGGGATTCAGTTGTCTGAAAAAACGCGTTTATTTCGGGCTGAAAAACACGTTTTGAAAAGTGTACAGTAACTGCCCCATAACTTACATGGGGTTGACCAAACTTGCAGAAACATGTTTATTTCTGCTGAAAAACACGTTTTGACACTTTCTGCACACTGGGGTTAAGAGCAGAGTGTGTGGGCTCTTCTGAGCCTTGCAGTTACATAGGGATTCAGTTGTCTGAAAAAACGCGTTTATTTCGGGCTGAAAAACACGTTTTGAAAAGTGTACTGTAACTGCCCCATAACTTACATGGGGGTGACCAAACTTGCTGAAACACGTTTATTTCTGCTGAAAAACATGTTTAGAGGCTTTCTGCACACTAGGGTTAAGAGCTGAGTGTGTGGGCTCTTCTGAGCCTTGCAATTACATGGGAATTCAGTTGCTTGAAAAAACGCGTTTATCTCGGGCTGAAAAACACGTCTTGAATAGTGTGCTGTTACTGCCCCATGACTTACAAGGGGGTGACCAAACTTGCAGAAACATGTTTATTTCTGCTGAAAAACACGTTTTGACAGTTTCTGCACACTGGGGTTAAGAGCTGAGTGTGTGGGCTCTTCTGAGCCTAGCAGTTACAATGAGATTCTGCAGCCTGAAAAACGCGTTTATTTCGGGCTGAAAAACCCATTTTGAAAAGTGTGCTGTTACTGCCCCAAAACTTACAAGGGGGTGACCAAACTTGCAGAAACATGTTTATTTCTGCTGAAAAACATATTTAGAGGCTTTCTGCACACTAGGGTTAAGAGCTGAGTGTGTGGGCTCGTCTGAGCCTTGCAGTTACATGGGATTTCAGTTGCCTGAAAAAAGGCGTTTATTTCGGGATGAAAAACACGTTTTGAAAAGTGTGCTGTTACTGCTCCAAAACTTACATTGGGGTTACCAAACTTGCAGAAACATGTTGATTTCTGCTGAAAAACACGTTTTGACTCTTTCTGCACACTGGGGTTAAGAGCTGAGTGTGTGGGCTCTTCTGAGCCTTGCAGTTACATGAGAATTCAGTTGCTTGAAAAAACGCGTTTATCTCGGGCTGAAAAACACGTTTTGAATAGTGTGCTGTTACTGCCCCATGACTTACAAGGGGGTGACCAAACTTGCAGAAACATGTTTATTTCTGCTGAAAAACACGTTTTGACACTTTCTGCACACTGGGGTTAAGAGCAGAGTGTGTGGGCTCTTCTGAGCCTTGCAGTTACATAGGGATTCAGTTGTCTGAAAAAACGCGTTTATTTCGTGCTGAAAAACACGTTTTGAAAAGTGTACTGTAACTGCCCCATAACTTACATGGGGGTGACCAAACTTGCTGAAACACGTTTATTTCTGCTGAAAAACACGTTTTGACACTTTCTGCACACTGGGGTTAAGAGCTGAGTGTGTGGGCTCTTCTGAGCCTTGCAATTACATGGGAATTCAGTTGCTTGAAAAAACGCGTTTATCTCGTGCTGAAAAACACGTTTTGAATAGTGTGCAGTTACTGCCCCATGACTTACAAGGGGGTGACCAAACTTACAGAAACATGTTTATTTCTGCTGAAAAACATGTTTTGACACTTTCTGCACACTGGGGTTAAGAGCAGAGTGTGTGGGCTCTTCTGAGCTTTGCAGTTACATAGGGATTCAGTTGTCTGAAAAAACGCGTTTATTTCGGGCTGAAAAACACGTTTTGAAAAGTGTACAGTAACTGCCCCATAACTTACATGGGGTTGACCAAACTTGCAGAAACATGTTTATTTCTGCTGAAAAACATATTTAGAGGCTTTCTGCACACTAGGGTTAAGAGCAGAGTGTGTGGGCTCTTCTGAGCCTTGCAGTTATATAGGGATTCAGTTGTCTGAAAAAACGCGTTTATTTCGGGCTGAAAAACACGTTTTGAAAAGTGTACTGTAACTGCCCCATAACTTACATAGGGTTGACCAAACTTGCAGAAACATGTTTATTTCTGCTGAAAAACAAGTTTTGACACTTTCTGCACACTGGGGTTAAGAGCAGAGTGTGTGGGCTCTTCTGAGCCTTGCAGTTACATGGGATTTCAGTTGTCTGAAAAAACGCGTTTATTTCGGGCTGAAAAACACGTTTTGAAAAGTGTTCTGTAACTGCCCCATAACTTACATGGGGTTGACCAAACTTGCAGAAACGTTTATTTCTGCTGAAAAACAAGTTTAGACACTTTCTGCACACTGGGGTTAAGAGCAGAGTGTGTGGGCTCTTCTGAGCCTTGCAGTTACATAGGGATTCAGTTGTCTGAAAAAACGCGTTTATTTCGGCTGAAAAACACGTTTTGAAAAGTGTACTGTAACTGCCCGATAACTTACATGGGGTTGACCAAACTTGCAGAAACATGTTTATTTCTGCTGAAAAACACGTTTTGACACTTTCTGCACACGGGGGTTAAGAGCAGAGTGTGTGGACTCTTCTGAGCCTTGCAGTTACATAGGGATTCAGTTGTCTGAAAAAACGCGTTTATTTCTGGCTGAAAAACAAGTTTTGAAAAGTGTACTGTAACTGCCCCATAACTTACATGGGGGTGACCAAACTTGCTGAAACACGTTTATTTCTGCTGAAAAACACGTTTTGACACTTTCTGCACATTGGGGTTAAGAGCTGAGTGTGTGGGCTCTTCTGAGCCTTGCAATTACATGGGAATTCAGTTGCTTGAAAAAACGCGTTTATCTCGGTCTGAAAAACACGTTTTGAATATTGTGCTGTTACTGCCCCATGACTTACAAGGGGGTGACCAAACTTGCAGAAACATGTTTATTTCTGCTGAAAAACACGTTTTGACAGTTTCTGCACACTGGGGTTAAGAGCTGAGTGTGTGGGCTCTTCTGAGCCTAGCAGTTACAATGAGATTCTGCAGCCTGAAAAACGCGTTTATTTCGGGCTGAAAAACCCATTTTGAAAAGTGTGCTGTTACTGCCCCAAAACTTACATGGGGGTTACCAAACTTGCAGAAACATGTTTATTTCTGCTGAAAAACACGTTTTGACTCTTTCTGCACACTGGGGTTAAGAGCTGAGTGTGTGGGCTCTTCTGAGCCTTGCAGTTACATGGGAATTCAGTTGCCTGAAAAAATGCGTTTATCTCGGGCTGAAAAACACGTTTTGAATAGTGTGCTGTTACTGCCCCATAACTTACAAGGGGGTGACCAAACTTGCAGAAACATGTTAATTTCTGCTGAAAAACATATTTAGAGGCTTTCTGCACACTAGGGTTAAGAGCAGAGTGTGTGGGCTCTTCTGAGCCTTGCAGTTATATAGGGATTCAGTTGTCTGAAAAAACGCGTTTATTTCGGGCTGAAAAACACGTTTTGAAAAGTGTACTGTAACTGCCCCATAACTTACATAGGGTTGACCAAACTTGCAGAAACATGTTTATTTCTGCTGAAAAACACGTTTTGACACTTTCTGCACACTGGGGTTAAGAGCAGAGTGTGTGGGCTCTTCTGAGCCTTGCAGTTACATGGGATTTCAGTTGTCTGAAAAAACGCGTTTATTTCGGGCTGAAAAACACGTTTTGAAAAGTGTTCTGTAACTGCCCCATAACTTACATGGGGTTGACCAAACTTGCAGAAACGTTTATTTCTGCTGAAAAACAAGTTTAGACACTTTCTGCACACTGGGGTTAAGAGCAGAGTGTGTGGGCTCTTCTGAGCCTTGCAGTTACATAGGGATTCAGTTGTCTGAAAAAACGCGTTTATTTCGAGCTGAAAAACACGTTTTGAAAAGTGTACTGTAACTGCCCCATAACTTACATGGGGTTGACCAAACTTGCAGAAACATGTTTATTTCTGCTGAAAAACATGTTTTGACACTTTCTGCACACTGGGGTTAAGAGCAGAGTGTGTGGGCTCTTCTGAGCTTTGCAGTTACATAGGGATTCAGTTGTCTGAAAAAACGCGTTTATTTCGGGCTGAAAAACACGTTTTGAAAAGTGTACAGTAACTGCCCCATAACTTACATGGGGTTGACCAAACTTGCAGAAACATGTTTATTTCTGCTGAAAAACACGTTTTGACACTTTCTGCACACTGGGGTTAAGAGCAGAGTGTGTGGGCTCTTCTGAGCCTTGCAGTTACATAGGGATTCAGTTGTCTGAAAAAACGCGTTTATTTCGGGCTGAAAAACACGTTTTGAAAAGTGTACTGTAACTGCCCCATAACTTACAAGGGGGTGACCAAACTTGCAGAAACATGTTTATTTCTGCTGAAAAACATGTTTAGAGGCTTTCTGCACACTAGGGTTAAGAGCTGAGTGTGTGGGCTCTTCTGAGCCTTGCAATTACATGGGAATTCAGTTGCTTGAAAAAACGCGTTTATCTCGGGCTGAAAAACACGTCTTGAATAGTGTGCTGTTACTGCCCCATGACTTACAAGGGGGTGACCAAACTTGCAGAAACATGTTTATTTCTGCTGAAAAACACGTTTTGACAGTTTCTGCACACTGGGGTTAAGAGCTGAGTGTGTGGGCTCTTCTGAGCCTAGCAGTTACAATGAGATTCTGCAGCCTGAAAAACGCGTTTATTTCGGGCTGAAAAACCCATTTTGAAAAGTGTGCTGTTACTGCCCCAAAACTTACAAGGGGGTGACCAAACCTGCAGAAACATGTTTATTTCTGCTGAAAAACATATTTAGAGGCTTTCTGCACACTAGGGTTAAGAGCTGAGTGTGTGGGCTCGTCTGAGCCTTGCAGTTACATGGGATTTCAGTTGCCTGAAAAAAGGCGTTTATTTCGGGATGAAAAACACGTTTTGAAAAGTGTGCTGTTACTGCTCCAAAACTTACATTGGGGTTACCAAACTTGCAGAAACATGTTGATTTCTGCTGAAAAACACGTTTTGACTCTTTCTGCACACTGGGGTTAAGAGCTGAGTGTGTGGGCTCTTCTGAGCCTTGCAGTTACATGAGAATTCAGTTGCTTGAAAAAACGCGTTTATCTCGGGCTGAAAAACACGTTTTGAATAGTGTGCTGTTACTGCCCCATGACTTACAAGGGGGTGACCAAACTTGCAGAAACATGTTTATTTCTGCTGAAAAACACGTTTTGACACTTTCTGCACACTGGGGTTAAGAGCAGAGTGTGTGGGCTCTTCTGAGCCTTGCAGTTACATAGGGATTCAGTTGTCTGAAAAAACGCGTTTATTTCGTGCTGAAAAACACGTTTTGAAAAGTGTACTGTAACTGCCCCATAACTTACATGGGGGTGACCAAACTTGCAGAAACATGTTTATTTCTGCTGAAAAACATGTTTTGACACTTTCTGCACACTGGGGTTAAGAGCAGAGTGTGTGGGCTCTTCTGAGCCTAGCAGTTACAATGAGATTCTGCAGCCTGAAAAACGCGTTTATTTCGGGCTGAAAAACCCATTTTGAAAAGTGTGCTGTTACTGCCCCAAAACTTACAAGGGGGTGACCAAACTTGCAGAAACATGTTTATTTCTGCTGAAAAACATATTTAGAGGCTTTCTGCACACTAGGGTTAAGAGCTGAGTGTGTGGGCTCGTCTGAGCCTTGCAGTTACATGGGATTTCAGTTGCCTGAAAAAAGGCGTTTATTTCGGGATGAAAAACACGTTTTGAAAAGTGTGCTGTTACTGCTCCAAAACTTACATTGGGGTTACCAAACTTGCAGAAACATGTTGATTTCTGCTGAAAAACACGTTTTGACTCTTTCTGCACACTGGGGTTAAGAGCTGAGTGTGTGGGCTCTTCTGAGCCTTGCAGTTACATGAGAATTCAGTTGCTTGAAAAAACGCGTTTATCTCGGGCTGAAAAACACGTTTTGAATAGTGTGCTGTTACTGCCCCATGACTTACAAGGGGGTGACCAAACTTGCAGAAACATGTTTATTTCTGCTGAAAAACACGTTTTGACACTTTCTGCACACTGGGGTTAAGAGCAGAGTGTGTGGGCTCTTCTGAGCCTTGCAGTTACATAGGGATTCAGTTGTCTGAAAAAACGCGTTTATTTCGTGCTGAAAAACACGTTTTGAAAAGTGTACTGTAACTGCCCCATAACTTACATGGGGGTGACCAAACTTGCTGAAACACGTTTATTTCTGCTGAAAAACACGTTTTGACACTTTCTGCACACTGGGGTTAAGAGCTGAGTGTGTGGGCTCTTCTGAGCCTTGCAATTACATGGGAATTCAGTTGCTTGAAAAAACGCGTTTATCTCGTGCTGAAAAACACGTTTTGAATAGTGTGCAGTTACTGCCCCATGACTTACAAGGGGGTGACCAAACTTACAGAAACATGTTTATTTCTGCTGAAAAACATGTTTTGACACTTTCTGCACACTGGGGTTAAGAGCAGAGTGTGTGGGCTCTTCTGAGCTTTGCAGTTACATAGGGATTCAGTTGTCTGAAAAAACGCGTTTATTTCGGGCTGAAAAACACGTTTTGAAAAGTGTACAGTAACTGCCCCATAACTTACATGGGGTTGACCAAACTTGCAGAAACATGTTTATTTCTGCTGAAAAACATATTTAGAGGCTTTCTGCACACTAGGGTTAAGAGCAGAGTGTGTGGGCTCTTCTGAGCCTTGCAGTTATATAGGGATTCAGTTGTCTGAAAAAACGCGTTTATTTCGGGCTGAAAAACACGTTTTGAAAAGTGTACTGTAACTGCCCCATAACTTACATAGGGTTGACCAAACTTGCAGAAACATGTTTATTTCTGCTGAAAAACAAGTTTTGACACTTTCTGCACACTGGGGTTAAGAGCAGAGTGTGTGGGCTCTTCTGAGCCTTGCAGTTACATGGGATTTCAGTTGTCTGAAAAAACGCGTTTATTTCGGGCTGAAAAACACGTTTTGAAAAGTGTTCTGTAACTGCCCCATAACTTACATGGGGTTGACCAAACTTGCAGAAACGTTTATTTCTGCTGAAAAACAAGTTTAGACACTTTCTGCACACTGGGGTTAAGAGCAGAGTGTGTGGGCTCTTCTGAGCCTTGCAGTTACATAGGGATTCAGTTGTCTGAAAAAACGCGTTTATTTCGGCTGAAAAACACGTTTTGAAAAGTGTACTGTAACTGCCCCATAACTTACATGGGGTTGACCAAACTTGCAGAAACATGTTTATTTCTGCTGAAAAACACGTTTTGACACTTTCTGCACACGGGGGTTAAGAGCAGAGTGTGTGGACTCTTCTGAGCCTTGCAGTTACATAGGGATTCAGTTGTCTGAAAAAACGCGTTTATTTCTGGCTGAAAAACAAGTTTTGAAAAGTGTACTGTAACTGCCCCATAACTTACATGGGGGTGACCAAACTTGCTGAAACACGTTTATTTCTGCTGAAAAACACGTTTTGACACTTTCTGCACATTGGGGTTAAGAGCTGAGTGTGTGGGCTCTTCTGAGCCTTGCAATTACATGGGAATTCAGTTGCTTGAAAAAACGCGTTTATCTCGGTCTGAAAAACACGTTTTGAATATTGTGCTGTTACTGCCCCATGACTTACAAGGGGGTGACCAAACTTGCAGAAACATGTTTATTTCTGCTGAAAAACACGTTTTGACAGTTTCTGCACACTGGGGTTAAGAGCTGAGTGTGTGGGCTCTTCTGAGCCTAGCAGTTACAATGAGATTCTGCAGCCTGAAAAACGCGTTTATTTCGGGCTGAAAAACCCATTTTGAAAAGTGTGCTGTTACTGCCCCAAAACTTACATGGGGGTTACCAAACTTGCAGAAACATGTTTATTTCTGCTGAAAAACACGTTTTGACTCTTTCTGCACACTGGGGTTAAGAGCTGAGTGTGTGGGCTCTTCTGAGCCTTGCAGTTACATGGGAATTCAGTTGCCTGAAAAAATGCGTTTATCTCGGGCTGAAAAACACGTTTTGAATAGTGTGCTGTTACTGCCCCATAACTTACAAGGGGGTGACCAAACTTGCAGAAACATGTTTATTTCTGCTGAAAAACATATTTAGAGGCTTTCTGCACACTAGGGTTAAGAGCAGAGTGTGTGGGCTCTTCTGAGCCTTGCAGTTATATAGGGATTCAGTTGTCTGAAAAAACGCGTTTATTTCGGGCTGAAAAACACGTTTTGAAAAGTGTACTGTAACTGCCCCATAACTTACATAGGGTTGACCAAACTTGCAGAAACATGTTTATTTCTGCTGAAAAACACGTTTTGACACTTTCTGCACACTGGGGTTAAGAGCAGAGTGTGTGGGCTCTTCTGAGCCTTGCAGTTACATGGGATTTCAGTTGTCTGAAAAAACGCGTTTATTTCGGGCTGAAAAACACGTTTTGAAAAGTGTTCTGTAACTGCCCCATAACTTACATGGGGTTGACCAAACTTGCAGAAACGTTTATTTCTGCTGAAAAACAAGTTTAGACACTTTCTGCACACTGGGGTTAAGAGCAGAGTGTGTGGGCTCTTCTGAGCCTTGCAGTTACATAGGGATTCAGTTGTCTGAAAAAACGCGTTTATTTCGAGCTGAAAAACACGTTTTGAAAAGTGTACTGTAACTGCCCCATAACTTACATGGGGTTGACCAAACTTGCAGAAACATGTTTATTTCTGCTGAAAAACATGTTTTGACACTTTCTGCACACTGGGGTTAAGAGCAGAGTGTGTGGGCTCTTCTGAGCTTTGCAGTTACATAGGGATTCAGTTGTCTGAAAAAACGCGTTTATTTCGGGCTGAAAAACACGTTTTGAAAAGTGTACAGTAACTGCCCCATAACTTACATGGGGTTGACCAAACTTGCAGAAACATGTTTATTTCTGCTGAAAAACACGTTTTGACACTTTCTGCACACTGGGGTTAAGAGCAGAGTGTGTGGGCTCTTCTGAGCCTTGCAGTTACATAGGGATTCAGTTGTCTGAAAAAACGCGTTTATTTCGGGCTGAAAAACACGTTTTGAAAAGTGTACTGTAACTGCCCCATAACTTACATGGGGGTGACCAAACTTGCTGAAACACGTTTATTTCTGCTGAAAAACATGTTTAGAGGCTTTCTGCACACTAGGGTTAAGAGCTGAGTGTGTGGGCTCTTCTGAGCCTTGCAATTACATGGGAATTCAGTTGCTTGAAAAAACGCGTTTATCTCGGGCTGAAAAACACGTCTTGAATAGTGTGCTGTTACTGCCCCATGACTTACAAGGGGGTGACCAAACTTGCAGAAACATGTTTATTTCTGCTGAAAAACACGTTTTGACAGTTTCTGCACACTGGGGTTAAGAGCTGAGTGTGTGGGCTCTTCTGAGCCTAGCAGTTACAATGAGATTCTGCAGCCTGAAAAACGCGTTTATTTCGGGCTGAAAAACCCATTTTGAAAAGTGTGCTGTTACTGCCCCAAAACTTACAAGGGGGTGACCAAACTTGCAGAAACATGTTTATTTCTGCTGAAAAACATATTTAGAGGCTTTCTGCACACTAGGGTTAAGAGCTGAGTGTGTGGGCTCGTCTGAGCCTTGCAGTTACATGGGATTTCAGTTGCCTGAAAAAAGGCGTTTATTTCGGGATGAAAAACACGTTTTGAAAAGTGTGCTGTTACTGCTCCAAAACTTACATTGGGGTTACCAAACTTGCAGAAACATGTTGATTTCTGCTGAAAAACACGTTTTGACTCTTTCTGCACACTGGGGTTAAGAGCTGAGTGTGTGGGCTCTTCTGAGCCTTGCAGTTACATGAGAATTCAGTTGCTTGAAAAAACGCGTTTATCTCGGGCTGAAAAACACGTTTTGAATAGTGTGCTGTTACTGCCCCATGACTTACAAGGGGGTGACCAAACTTGCAGAAACATGTTTATTTCTGCTGAAAAACACGTTTTGACACTTTCTGCACACTGGGGTTAAGAGCAGAGTGTGTGGGCTCTTCTGAGCCTTGCAGTTACATAGGGATTCAGTTGTCTGAAAAAACGCGTTTATTTCGTGCTGAAAAACACGTTTTGAAAAGTGTACTGTAACTGCCCCATAACTTACATGGGGGTGACCAAACTTGCTGAAACACGTTTATTTCTGCTGAAAAACACGTTTTGACACTTTCTGCACACTGGGGTTAAGAGCTGAGTGTGTGGGCTCTTCTGAGCCTTGCAATTACATGGGAATTCAGTTGCTTGAAAAAACGCGTTTATCTCGTGCTGAAAAACACGTTTTGAATAGTGTGCAGTTACTGCCCCATGACTTACAAGGGGGTGACCAAACTTACAGAAACATGTTTATTTCTGCTGAAAAACATGTTTTGACACTTTCTGCACACTGGGGTTAAGAGCAGAGTGTGTGGGCTCTTCTGAGCTTTGCAGTTACATAGGGATTCAGTTGTCTGAAAAAACGCGTTTATTTCGGGCTGAAAAACACGTTTTGAAAAGTGTACAGTAACTGCCCCATAACTTACATGGGGTTGACCAAACTTGCAGAAACATGTTTATTTCTGCTGAAAAACATATTTAGAGGCTTTCTGCACACTAGGGTTAAGAGCAGAGTGTGTGGGCTCTTCTGAGCCTTGCAGTTACATGGGATTTCAGTTGTCTGAAAAAACGCGTTTATTTCGGGCTGAAAAACACGTTTTGAAAAGTGTTCTGTAACTGCCCCATAACTTACATGGGGTTGACCAAACTTGCAGAAACGTTTATTTCTGCTGAAAAACAAGTTTAGACACTTTCTGCACACTGGGGTTAAGAGCAGAGTGTGTGGGCTCTTCTGAGCCTTGCAGTTACATAGGGATTCAGTTGTCTGAAAAAACGCGTTTATTTCGGCTGAAAAACACGTTTTGAAAAGTGTACTGTAACTGCCCGATAACTTACATGGGGTTGACCAAACTTGCAGAAACATGTTTATTTCTGCTGAAAAACACGTTTTGACACTTTCTGCACACGGGGGTTAAGAGCAGAGTGTGTGGACTCTTCTGAGCCTTGCAGTTACATAGGGATTCAGTTGTCTGAAAAAACGCGTTTATTTCTGGCTGAAAAACAAGTTTTGAAAAGTGTACTGTAACTGCCCCATAACTTACATGGGGGTGACCAAACTTGCTGAAACACGTTTATTTCTGCTGAAAAACACGTTTTGACACTTTCTGCACATTGGGGTTAAGAGCTGAGTGTGTGGGCTCTTCTGAGCCTTGCAATTACATGGGAATTCAGTTGCTTGAAAAAACGCGTTTATCTCGGTCTGAAAAACACGTTTTGAATATTGTGCTGTTACTGCCCCATGACTTACAAGGGGGTGACCAAACTTGCAGAAACATGTTTATTTCTGCTGAAAAACACGTTTTGACAGTTTCTGCACACTGGGGTTAAGAGCTGAGTGTGTGGGCTCTTCTGAGCCTAGCAGTTACAATGAGATTCTGCAGCCTGAAAAACGCGTTTATTTCGGGCTGAAAAACCCATTTTGAAAAGTGTGCTGTTACTGCCCCAAAACTTACATGGGGGTTACCAAACTTGCAGAAACATGTTTATTTCTGCTGAAAAACACGTTTTGACTCTTTCTGCACACTGGGGTTAAGAGCTGAGTGTGTGGGCTCTTCTGAGCCTTGCAGTTACATGGGAATTCAGTTGCCTGAAAAAATGCGTTTATCTCGGGCTGAAAAACACGTTTTGAATAGTGTGCTGTTACTGCCCCATAACTTACAAGGGGGTGACCAAACTTGCAGAAACATGTTAATTTCTGCTGAAAAACATATTTAGAGGCTTTCTGCACACTAGGGTTAAGAGCAGAGTGTGTGGGCTCTTCTGAGCCTTGCAGTTATATAGGGATTCAGTTGTCTGAAAAAACGCGTTTATTTCGGGCTGAAAAACACGTTTTGAAAAGTGTACTGTAACTGCCCCATAACTTACATAGGGTTGACCAAACTTGCAGAAACATGTTTATTTCTGCTGAAAAACACGTTTTGACACTTTCTGCACACTGGGGTTAAGAGCAGAGTGTGTGGGCTCTTCTGAGCCTTGCAGTTACATGGGATTTCAGTTGTCTGAAAAAACGCGTTTATTTCGGGCTGAAAAACACGTTTTGAAAAGTGTTCTGTAACTGCCCCATAACTTACATGGGGTTGACCAAACTTGCAGAAACGTTTATTTCTGCTGAAAAACAAGTTTAGACACTTTCTGCACACTGGGGTTAAGAGCAGAGTGTGTGGGCTCTTCTGAGCCTTGCAGTTACATAGGGATTCAGTTGTCTGAAAAAACGCGTTTATTTCGAGCTGAAAAACACGTTTTGAAAAGTGTACTGTAACTGCCCCATAACTTACATGGGGTTGACCAAACTTGCAGAAACATGTTTATTTCTGCTGAAAAACATGTTTTGACACTTTCTGCACACTGGGGTTAAGAGCAGAGTGTGTGGGCTCTTCTGAGCTTTGCAGTTACATAGGGATTCAGTTGTCTGAAAAAACGCGTTTATTTCGGGCTGAAAAACACGTTTTGAAAAGTGTACAGTAACTGCCCCATAACTTACATGGGGTTGACCAAACTTGCAGAAACATGTTTATTTCTGCTGAAAAACACGTTTTGACACTTTCTGCACACTGGGTTAAGAGCAGAGTGTGTGGGCTCTTCTGAGCCTTGCAGTTACATAGGGATTCAGTTGTCTGAAAAAACGCGTTTATTTCGGGCTGAAAAACACGTTTTGAAAAGTGTACTGTAACTGCCCCATAACTTACATGTGGGTGACCAAACTTGCTGAAACACGTTTATTTCTGCTGAAAAACATGTTTAGAGGCTTTCTGCACACTAGGGTTAAGAGCTGAGTGTGTGGGCTCTTCTGAGCCTTGCAATTACATGGGAATTCAGTTGCTTGAAAAAACGCGTTTATCTCGGGCTGAAAAACACGTCTTGAATAGTGTGCTGTTACTGCCCCATGACTTACAAGGGGGTGACCAAACTTGCAGAAACATGTTTATTTCTGCTGAAAAACACGTTTTGACAGTTTCTGCACACTGGGGTTAAGAGCTGAGTGTGTGGGCTCTTCTGAGCCTAGCAGTTACAATGAGATTCTGCAGCCTGAAAAACGCGTTTATTTCGGGCTGAAAAACCCATTTTGAAAAGTGTGCTGTTACTGCCCCAAAACTTACAAGGGGGTGACCAAACCTGCAGAAACATGTTTATTTCTGCTGAAAAACATATTTAGAGGCTTTCTGCACACTAGGGTTAAGAGCTGAGTGTGTGGGCTCGTCTGAGCCTTGCAGTTACATGGGATTTCAGTTGCCTGAAAAAAGGCGTTTATTTCGGGATGAAAAACACGTTTTGAAAAGTGTGCTGTTACTGCTCCAAAACTTACATTGGGGTTACCAAACTTGCAGAAACATGTTGATTTCTGCTGAAAAACACGTTTTGACTCTTTCTGCACACTGGGGTTAAGAGCTGAGTGTGTGGGCTCTTCTGAGCCTTGCAGTTACATGAGAATTCAGTTGCTTGAAAAAACGCGTTTATCTCGGGCTGAAAAACACGTTTTGAATAGTGTGCTGTTACTGCCCCATGACTTACAAGGGGGTGACCAAACTTGCAGAAACATGTTTATTTCTGCTGAAAAACACGTTTTGACACTTTCTGCACACTGGGGTTAAGAGCAGAGTGTGTGGGCTCTTCTGAGCCTTGCAGTTACATAGGGATTCAGTTGTCTGAAAAAACGCGTTTATTTCGTGCTGAAAAACACGTTTTGAAAAGTGTACTGTAACTGCCCCATAACTTACATGGGGGTGACCAAACTTGCTGAAACACGTTTATTTCTGCTGAAAAACACGTTTTGACACTTTCTGCACACTGGGGTTAAGAGCTGAGTGTGTGGGCTCTTCTGAGCCTTGCAATTACATGGGAATTCAGTTGCTTGAAAAAACGCGTTTATCTCGTGCTGAAAAACACGTTTTGAATAGTGTGCAGTTACTGCCCCATGACTTACAAGGGGGTGACCAAACTTACAGAAACATGTTTATTTCTGCTGAAAAACATGTTTTGACACTTTCTGCACACTGGGGTTAAGAGCAGAGTGTGTGGGCTCTTCTGAGCTTTGCAGTTACATAGGGATTCAGTTGTCTGAAAAAACGCGTTTATTTCGGGCTGAAAAACACGTTTTGAAAAGTGTACAGTAACTGCCCCATAACTTACATGGGGTTGACCAAACTTGCAGAAACATGTTTATTTCTGCTGAAAAACATATTTAGAGGCTTTCTGCACACTAGGGTTAAGAGCAGAGTGTGTGGGCTCTTCTGAGCCTTGCAGTTATATAGGGATTCAGTTGTCTGAAAAAACGCGTTTATTTCGGGCTGAAAAACACGTTTTGAAAAGTGTACTGTAACTGCCCCATAACTTACATAGGGTTGACCAAACTTGCAGAAACATGTTTATTTCTGCTGAAAAACAAGTTTTGACACTTTCTGCACACTGGGGTTAAGAGCAGAGTGTGTGGGCTCTTCTGAGCCTTGCAGTTACATGGGATTTCAGTTGTCTGAAAAAACGCGTTTATTTCGGGCTGAAAAACACGTTTTGAAAAGTGTTCTGTAACTGCCCCATAACTTACATGGGGTTGACCAAACTTGCAGAAACGTTTATTTCTGCTGAAAAACAAGTTTAGACACTTTCTGCACACTGGGGTTAAGAGCAGAGTGTGTGGGCTCTTCTGAGCCTTGCAGTTACATAGGGATTCAGTTGTCTGAAAAAACGCGTTTATTTCGGCTGAAAAACACGTTTTGAAAAGTGTACTGTAACTGCCCCATAACTTACATGGGGTTGACCAAACTTGCAGAAACATGTTTATTTCTGCTGAAAAACACGTTTTGACACTTTCTGCACACGGGGGTTAAGAGCAGAGTGTGTGGACTCTTCTGAGCCTTGCAGTTACATAGGGATTCAGTTGTCTGAAAAAACGCGTTTATTTCTGGCTGAAAAACAAGTTTTGAAAAGTGTACTGTAACTGCCCCATAACTTACATGGGGGTGACCAAACTTGCTGAAACACGTTTATTTCTGCTGAAAAACACGTTTTGACACTTTCTGCACATTGGGGTTAAGAGCTGAGTGTGTGGGCTCTTCTGAGCCTTGCAATTACATGGGAATTCAGTTGCTTGAAAAAACGCGTTTATCTCGGTCTGAAAAACACGTTTTGAATATTGTGCTGTTACTGCCCCATGACTTACAAGGGGGTGACCAAACTTGCAGAAACATGTTTATTTCTGCTGAAAAACACGTTTTGACAGTTTCTGCACACTGGGGTTAAGAGCTGAGTGTGTGGGCTCTTCTGAGCCTAGCAGTTACAATGAGATTCTGCAGCCTGAAAAACGCGTTTATTTCGGGCTGAAAAACCCGTTTTGAAAAGTGTGCTGTTACTGCCCCAAAACTTACATGGGGGTTACCAAACTTGCAGAAACATGTTTATTTCTGCTGAAAAACACGTTTTGACTCTTTCTGCACACTGGGGTTAAGAGCTGAGTGTGTGGGCTCTTCTGAGCCTTGCAGTTACATGGGAATTCAGTTGCCTGAAAAAAGGCGTTTATTTCGGGATGAAAAACACGTTTTGAAAAGTGTGCTGTTACTGCCCCATAACTTACAAGGGGGTGACCAAACTTGCAGAAACATGTTTATTTCTGCTGAAAAACATATTTAGAGGCTTTCTGCACACTAGGGTTAAGAGCTGAGTGTGTGGGCTCGTCTGAGCCTTGCAGTTACATGGGATTTCAGTAGCCTGAAAAAAGGCGTTTATTTCGGGATGAAAAACAAGTTTTGAAAAGTGTCCTGTTACTGCCCCAAAACTTACATGGGGGTTACCAAACTTGCAGAAACATGTTGATTTCTGCTGAAAAACACGTTTTGACTCTTTCTGCACACTGGGGTTAAGAGCTGAGTGTGTGGGCTCTTCTGAGCCTTGCAGTTACATGGGAATTCAGTTGCTTGAAAAAACGTGTTTATCTCGGGCTGAAAAATACGTTTTGAATAGTGTGCTGTTACTGCCCCATGACTTACAAGGGGGTGACCAAACTTGCAGAAACATGTTTATTTCTGCTGAAAAACACGTTTTGACACTTTCTGCACACTGGGGTTAAGAGCAGAGTGTGTGGGCTCTTCTGAGCCTTGCAGTTACATAGGGATTCAGTTGTCTGAAAAAACGCGTTTATTTCGGGCTGAAAAACACGTTTTGAAAAGTGTACTGTAACTGCCCCATAACTTACATGGGGGTGACCAAACTTGCTGAAACACGTTTATTTCTGCTGAAAGACACGTTTTGACACTTTCTGCACACTGGGGTTAAGAGCTGAGTGTGTGGGCTCTTCTGAGCCTTGCAATTACATGGGAATTCAGTTGCTTGAAAAAACGCGTTTATCTCGTGCTGAAAAACACGTTTTGAATAGTGTGCAGTTACTGCCCCATGACTTACAAGGGGGTGACCAAACTTACAGAAACATGTTTATTTCTGCTGAAAAACATGTTTTGACACTTTCTGCACACTGGGGTTAAGAGCAGAGTGTGTGGGCTCTTCTGAGCTTTGCAGTTACATAGGGATTCAGTTGTCTGAAAAAACACGTTTATTTCGGGCTGAAAAACACGTTTTGAAAAGTGTACAGTAACTGCCCCATAACTTACATGGGGTTGACCAAACTTGCAGAAACATGTTTATTTCTGCTGAAAAACACGTTTTGACACTTTCTGCACACTGGGGTTAAGAGCAGAGTGTGTGGGCTCTTCTGAGCCTTGCAGTTACATAGGGATTCAGTTGTCTGAAAAAACGCGTTTATTTCGGGCTGAAAAACACGTTTTGAAAAGTCTACTGTAACTGCCCCATAACTTACATGGGGTTGACCAAACTTGCAGAAACATGTTTATTTCTGCTGAAAAACATGTTTAGAGGCTTTCTGCACACTAGGGTTAAGAGCTGAGTGTGTGGGCTCGTCTGAGCCTTGCAGTTACATGGGATTTCAGTTGTCTGAAAAAACGCGTTTATTTCGGGCTGAAAAACACGTTTTGAAAAGTGTACTGTAACTGCCCCATAACTTACATGGGGTTGACCAAACTTGCAGAAACGTTTATTTCTGCTGAAAAACACGTTTAGACATTTTCTGCACACTGGGGTTAAGAGCAGAGTGTGTGGGCTCTTCTGAGCCTTGCAGTTACATAGGGATTCAGTTGTCTGAAAAAACTCGTTTATTTCGGCTGAAAAACACGTTTTGAAAAGTGTACTGTAACTGCCCCATAACTTACATGGGGTTGACCAAACTTGCAGAAACATGTTTATTTCTGCTGAAAAACACGTTTTGACACTTTCTGCACACTGGGGTTAAGAGCAGAGTGTGTGGGCTCTTCTGAGCCTTGCAGTTACATAGGGATTCAGTTGTCTGAAAAAACGCGTTTATTTCGGGCTGAAAAACACGTTTTGAAAAGTGTACTGTAACTGCCCCATAACTTACATGGGGGTGACCAAACTTGCTGAAACACGTTTATTTCTGCTGAAAGACACGTTTTGACACTTTCTGCACACTGGGGTTAAGAGCTGAGTGTGTGGGCTCTTCTGAGCCTTGCAATTACATGGGAATTCAGTTGCTTGAAAAAACGCGTTTATCTCGGGCTGAAAAACACGTCTTGAATAGTGTGCTGTTACTGCCACATGACTTACAAGGGGGTGACCAAACTTGCAGAAACATGTTTATTTCTGCTGAAAAACACGTTTTGACAGTTTCTGCACACTGGGGTTAAGAGCTGAGTGTGTGGGCTCTTCTGAGCCTAGCAGTTACAATGAGATTCTGCAGCCTGAAAAACGCGTTTATTTCGGGCTGAAAAACCCATTTTGAAAAGTGTGCTGTTACTGCCCCAAAACTTACATGGGGGTTACCAAACTTGCAGAAACATGTTTATTTCTGCTGAAAAACACGTTTTGACTCTTTCTGCACACTGGGGTTAAGAGCTGAGTGTGTGGGCTCTTCTGAGCCTTGCAGTTACATGGGAATTCAGTTGCCTGAAAAAACGCGTTTATCTCGGGCTGAAAAACACATTTTGAATAGTGTGCTGTTACTGCCCCATAACTTACAAGGGGGTGACCAAACTTGCAGAAACATGTTTATTTCTGCTGAAAAACATATTTAGAGGCTTTCTGCACACTAGGGTTAAGAGCAGAGTGTGTGGGCTCTTCTGAGCCTTGCAGTTATATAGGGATTCAGTTGTCTGAAAAAACGCGTTTATTTCGGGCTGAAAAACACGTTTTGAAAAGTGTTCTGTAACTGCCCCATAACTTACATGGGGTTGACCAAACTTGCAGAAACGTTTATTTCTGCTGAAAAACAAGTTTAGACACTTTCTGCACACTGGGGTTAAGAGCAGAGTGTGTGGGCTCTTCTGAGCCTTGCAGTTACATAGGGATTCAGTTGTCTGAAAAAACGCGTTTATTTCGGCTGAAAAACACGTTTTGAAAAGTGTACTGTAACTGCCCCATAACTTACATGGGGTTGACCAAACTTGCAGAAACATGTTTATTTCTGCTGAAAAACACGTTTTGACACTTTCTGCACACGGGGGTTAAGAGCAGAGTGTGTGGACTCTTCTGAGCCTTGCAGTTACATAGGGATTCAGTTGTCTGAAAAAACGCGTTTATTTCTGGCTGAAAAACAAGTTTTGAAAAGTGTACTGTAACTGCCCCATAACTTACATGGGGGTGACCAAACTTGCTGAAACACGTTTATTTCTGCTGAAAAACACGTTTTGACACTTTCTGCACATTGGGGTTAAGAGCTGAGTGTGTGGGCTCTTCTGAGCCTTGCAATTACATGGGAATTCAGTTGCTTGAAAAAACGCGTTTATCTCGGTCTGAAAAACACGTTTTGAATATTGTGCTGTTACTGCCCCATGACTTACAAGGGGGTGACCAAACTTGCAGAAACATGTTTATTTCTGCTGAAAAACACGTTTTGACAGTTTCTGCACACTGGGGTTAAGAGCTGAGTGTGTGGGCTCTTCTGAGCCTAGCAGTTACAATGAGATTCTGCAGCCTGAAAAACGCGTTTATTTCGGGCTGAAAAACCCGTTTTGAAAAGTGTGCTGTTACTGCCCCAAAACTTACATGGGGGTTACCAAACTTGCAGAAACATGTTTATTTCTGCTGAAAAACACGTTTTGACTCTTTCTGCACACTGGGGTTAAGAGCTGAGTGTGTGGGCTCTTCTGAGCCTTGCAGTTACATGGGAATTCAGTTGCCTGAAAAAAGGCGTTTATTTCGGGATGAAAAACACGTTTTGAAAAGTGTGCTGTTACTGCCCCATAACTTACAAGGGGGTGACCAAACTTGCAGAAACATGTTTATTTCTGC
This sequence comes from Lepisosteus oculatus, assembly GCF_040954835.1. NCBI lineage: Eukaryota > Metazoa > Chordata > Actinopteri > Semionotiformes > Lepisosteidae > Lepisosteus > Lepisosteus oculatus. The sequence goes on along the minus strand of NC_090720.1, from coordinate 15,753,565 downwards.
TGAAAAACATATTTAGAGGCTTTCTGCACACTAGGGTTAAGAGCTGAGTGTGTGGGCTCGTCTGAGCCTTGCAGTTACATGGGATTTCAGTAGCCTGAAAAAAGGCGTTTATTTCGGGATGAAAAACAAGTTTTGAAAAGTGTCCTGTTACTGCCCCAAAACTTACATGGGGGTTACCAAACTTGCAGAAACATGTTGATTTCTGCTGAAAAACACGTTTTGACTCTTTCTGCACACTGGGGTTAAGAGCTGAGTGTGTGGGCTCTTCTGAGCCTTGCAGTTACATGGGAATTCAGTTGCTTGAAAAAACGTGTTTATCTCGGGCTGAAAAATACGTTTTGAATAGTGTGCTGTTACTGCCCCATGACTTACAAGGGGGTGACCAAACTTGCAGAAACATGTTTATTTCTGCTGAAAAACACGTTTTGACACTTTCTGCACACTGGGGTTAAGAGCAGAGTGTGTGGGCTCTTCTGAGCCTTGCAGTTACATAGGGATTCAGTTGTCTGAAAAAACGCGTTTATTTCGGGCTGAAAAACACGTTTTGAAAAGTGTACTGTAACTGCCCCATAACTTACATGGGGGTGACCAAACTTGCTGAAACACGTTTATTTCTGCTGAAAGACACGTTTTGACACTTTCTGCACACTGGGGTTAAGAGCTGAGTGTGTGGGCTCTTCTGAGCCTTGCAATTACATGGGAATTCAGTTGCTTGAAAAAACGCGTTTATCTCGTGCTGAAAAACACGTTTTGAATAGTGTGCAGTTACTGCCCCATGACTTACAAGGGGGTGACCAAACTTACAGAAACATGTTTATTTCTGCTGAAAAACATGTTTTGACACTTTCTGCACACTGGGGTTAAGAGCAGAGTGTGTGGGCTCTTCTGAGCTTTGCAGTTACATAGGGATTCAGTTGTCTGAAAAAACACGTTTATTTCGGGCTGAAAAACACGTTTTGAAAAGTGTACAGTAACTGCCCCATAACTTACATGGGGTTGACCAAACTTGCAGAAACATGTTTATTTCTGCTGAAAAACACGTTTTGACACTTTCTGCACACTGGGGTTAAGAGCAGAGTGTGTGGGCTCTTCTGAGCCTTGCAGTTACATAGGGATTCAGTTGTCTGAAAAAACGCGTTTATTTCGGGCTGAAAAACACGTTTTGAAAAGTCTACTGTAACTGCCCCATAACTTACATGGGGTTGACCAAACTTGCAGAAACATGTTTATTTCTGCTGAAAAACATGTTTAGAGGCTTTCTGCACACTAGGGTTAAGAGCTGAGTGTGTGGGCTCGTCTGAGCCTTGCAGTTACATGGGATTTCAGTTGTCTGAAAAAACGCGTTTATTTCGGGCTGAAAAACACGTTTTGAAAAGTGTACTGTAACTGCCCCATAACTTACATGGGGTTGACCAAACTTGCAGAAACGTTTATTTCTGCTGAAAAACACGTTTAGACATTTTCTGCACACTGGGGTTAAGAGCAGAGTGTGTGGGCTCTTCTGAGCCTTGCAGTTACATAGGGATTCAGTTGTCTGAAAAAACTCGTTTATTTCGGCTGAAAAACACGTTTTGAAAAGTGTACTGTAACTGCCCCATAACTTACATGGGGTTGACCAAACTTGCAGAAACATGTTTATTTCTGCTGAAAAACACGTTTTGACACTTTCTGCACACTGGGGTTAAGAGCAGAGTGTGTGGGCTCTTCTGAGCCTTGCAGTTACATAGGGATTCAGTTGTCTGAAAAAACGCGTTTATTTCGGGCTGAAAAACACGTTTTGAAAAGTGTACTGTAACTGCCCCATAACTTACATGGGGGTGACCAAACTTGCTGAAACACGTTTATTTCTGCTGAAAGACACGTTTTGACACTTTCTGCACACTGGGGTTAAGAGCTGAGTGTGTGGGCTCTTCTGAGCCTTGCAATTACATGGGAATTCAGTTGCTTGAAAAAACGCGTTTATCTCGGGCTGAAAAACACGTCTTGAATAGTGTGCTGTTACTGCCACATGACTTACAAGGGGGTGACCAAACTTGCAGAAACATGTTTATTTCTGCTGAAAAACACGTTTTGACAGTTTCTGCACACTGGGGTTAAGAGCTGAGTGTGTGGGCTCTTCTGAGCCTAGCAGTTACAATGAGATTCTGCAGCCTGAAAAACGCGTTTATTTCGGGCTGAAAAACCCATTTTGAAAAGTGTGCTGTTACTGCCCCAAAACTTACATGGGGGTTACCAAACTTGCAGAAACATGTTTATTTCTGCTGAAAAACACGTTTTGACTCTTTCTGCACACTGGGGTTAAGAGCTGAGTGTGTGGGCTCTTCTGAGCCTTGCAGTTACATGGGAATTCAGTTGCCTGAAAAAACGCGTTTATCTCGGGCTGAAAAACACATTTTGAATAGTGTGCTGTTACTGCCCCATAACTTACAAGGGGGTGACCAAACTTGCAGAAACATGTTTATTTCTGCTGAAAAACATATTTAGAGGCTTTCTGCACACTAGGGTTAAGAGCAGAGTGTGTGGGCTCTTCTGAGCCTTGCAGTTATATAGGGATTCAGTTGTCTGAAAAAACGCGTTTATTTCGGGCTGAAAAACACGTTTTGAAAAGTGTACTGTAACTGCCCCATAACTTACATGGGGTTGACCAAACTTGCAGAAACATGTTTATTTCTGCTGAAAAACACGTTTTGACACTTTCTGCACACTGGGGTTAAGAGCAGAGTGTGTGGGCTCTTCTGAGCCTTGCAGTTACATGGGATTTCAGTTGTCTGAAAAAACGCGTTTATTTCTGGCTGAAAAACACGTTTTGAAAAGTGTACTGTAACTGCCCCATAACTTACATGGGGTTGAACAAACTTGCAGAAACGTTTATTTCTGCTGAAAAACACGTTTAGACACTTTCTGCACACTGGGGTTAAGAGCAGAGTGTGTGGGCTCTTCTGAGCCTTGGAGTTACATAGGGATTCAGTTGTCTGAAAAAACGCGTTTATTTCGGCTGAAAAACACGTTTTGAAAAGTGTACTGTAACTGCCCCATAACTTACATGGGGTTGACCAAACTTGCAGAAACATGTTTATTTCTGCTGAAAAACATGTTTAGAGGCTTTCTGCACACTAGGGTTAAGAGCTGAGTGTGTGGGCTCGTCTGAGCCTTGCAGTTACATGGGATTTCAGTTGTCTGAAAAAACGCGTTTATTTCGGGCTGAAAAACACGTTTTGAAAAGTGTACTGTAACTGCCCCATAACTTACATGGGGTTGACCAAACTTGCAGAAACGTTTATTTCTGCTGAAAAACACGTTTAGACATTTTCTGCACACTGGGGTTAAGAGCAGAGTGTGTGGGCTCTTCTGAGCCTTGCAGTTACATAGGGATTCAGTTGTCTGAAAAAACTCGTTTATTTCGGCTGAAAAACACGTTTTGAAAAGTGTACTGTAACTGCCCCATAACTTACATGGGGTTGACCAAACTTGCAGAAACATGTTTATTTCTGCTGAAAAACACGTTTTGACACTTTCTGCACACTGGGGTTAAGAGCAGAGTGTGTGGGCTCTTCTGAGCCTTGCAGTTACATAGGGATTCAGTTGTCTGAAAAAACGCGTTTATTTCGGGCTGAAAAACACGTTTTGAAAAGTGTACTGTAACTGCCCCATAACTTACATGGGGGTGACCAAACTTGCTGAAACACGTTTATTTCTGCTGAAAGACACGTTTTGACACTTTCTGCACACTGGGGTTAAGAGCTGAGTGTGTGGGCTCTTCTGAGCCTTGCAATTACATGGGAATTCAGTTGCTTGAAAAAACGCGTTTATCTCGGGCTGAAAAACACGTCTTGAATAGTGTGCTGTTACTGCCACATGACTTACAAGGGGGTGACCAAACTTGCAGAAACATGTTTATTTCTGCTGAAAAACACGTTTTGACAGTTTCTGCACACTGGGGTTAAGAGCTGAGTGTGTGGGCTCTTCTGAGCCTAGCAGTTACAATGAGATTCTGCAGCCTGAAAAACGCGTTTATTTCGGGCTGAAAAACCCATTTTGAAAAGTGTGCTGTTACTGCCCCAAAACTTACATGGGGGTTACCAAACTTGCAGAAACATGTTTATTTCTGCTGAAAAACACGTTTTGACTCTTTCTGCACACTGGGGTTAAGAGCTGAGTGTGTGGGCTCTTCTGAGCCTTGCAGTTACATGGGAATTCAGTTGCCTGAAAAAACGCGTTTATCTCGGGCTGAAAAACACATTTTGAATAGTGTGCTGTTACTGCCCCATAACTTACAAGGGGGTGACCAAACTTGCAGAAACATGTTTATTTCTGCTGAAAAACATATTTAGAGGCTTTCTGCACACTAGGGTTAAGAGCAGAGTGTGTGGGCTCTTCTGAGCCTTGCAGTTATATAGGGATTCAGTTGTCTGAAAAAACGCGTTTATTTCGGGCTGAAAAACACGTTTTGAAAAGTGTACTGTAACTGCCCCATAACTTACATGGGGTTGACCAAACTTGCAGAAACATGTTTATTTCTGCTGAAAAACACGTTTTGACACTTTCTGCACACTGGGGTTAAGAGCAGAGTGTGTGGGCTCTTCTGAGCCTTGCAGTTACATGGGATTTCAGTTGTCTGAAAAAACGCGTTTATTTCTGGCTGAAAAACACGTTTTGAAAAGTGTACTGTAACTGCCCCATAACTTACATGGGGTTGAACAAACTTGCAGAAACGTTTATTTCTGCTGAAAAACACGTTTAGACACTTTCTGCACACTGGGGTTAAGAGCAGAGTGTGTGGGCTCTTCTGAGCCTTGGAGTTACATAGGGATTCAGTTGTCTGAAAAAACGCGTTTATTTCGGCTGAAAAACACGTTTTGAAAAGTGTACTGTAACTGCCCCATAACTTACATGGGGTTGAACAAACTTGCAGAAACGTTTATTTCTGCTGAAAAACACGTTTAGACACTTTCTGCACACTGGGGTTAAGAGCAGAGTGTGTGGGCTCTTCTGAGCCTTGCAGTTACATAGGGATTCAGTTGTCTGAAAAAACGCGTTTATTTCGGCTGAAAAACACGTTTTGAAAAGTGTACTGTAACTGCCCCATAACTTACATGGGGTTGAACAAACTTGCAGAAACGTTTATTTCTGCTGAAAAACACGTTTAGACACTTTCTGCACACTGGGGTTAAGAGCAGAGTGTGTGGGCTCTTCTGAGCCTTGCAGTTACATAGGGATTCAGTTGTCTGAAAAAACGCGTTTATTTCGGCTGAAAAACACGTTTTGAAAAGTGTACTGTAACTGCCCCATAACTTACATGGGGTTGACCAAACTTGCAGAAACATGTTTATTTCTGCTGAAAAACACGTTTTGACACTTTCTGCACACTGGGGTTAAGAGCAGAGTGTGTGGGCTCTTCTGAGCCTTGCAGTTACATAGGGATTCAGTTGTCTGAAAAAACGCGTTTATTTCTGGCTGAAAAACACGTTTTGAAAAGTGTACTGTAACTGCCCCATAACTTACATGGGGGTGACCAAACTTGCTGAAACACGTTTATTTCTGCTGAAAAACACGTTCTGACACTTTCTGCACATTGGGGTTAAGAGCTGAGTGTGTGGGCTCTTCTGAGCCTTGCAATTACATGGGAATTCAGTTGCTTGAAAAAACGCGTTTATCTCGGGCTGAAAAACACGTTTTGAATATTGTGCTGTTACTGCCCCATGACTTACAAGGGGGTGACCAAACTTGCAGAAACATGTTTATTTCTTCTGAAAAACACGTTTTGACAGTTTCTGCACACTGGGGTTAAGAGCTGAGTGTGTGGGCTCTTCTGAGCCTAGCACTTACAATGAGATTCTGCAGCCTGAAAAACGTGTTTATTTCGGGCTGAAAAACCCGTTTTGAAAAGTGTGCTGTTACTGCCCCAAAACTTACATGGGGGTTACCAAACTTGCAGAAACATGTTTATTTCTGCTGAAAAACACGTTTTGACTCTTTCTGCACACTGGGGTTAAGAGCTGAGTGTGTGGGCTCGTCTGAGCCTTGCAGTTACATGGGATTTCAGTTGCCTGAAAAAAGGCGTTTATTTCGGGATGAAAAACACGTTTTGAAAAGTGTGCTGTTACTGCCCCAAAAATTACATGGGGGTTACCAAACTTGCAGAAACATGTTGATTTCTGCTGAAAAACACGTTTTGACTCTTTCTGCACACTGGGGTTAAGAGCTGAGTGTGTGGGCTCTTCTGAGCCTTGCAGTTACATGGGAATTCAGATGCTTGAAAAAACGCGTTTATCACGGGCTGAAAAACACGTTTTGAATAGTGTGCTGTTACTGCCCCATGACTTACAAGGGGGTGACCAAACTTGCAGAAACATGTTTATTTCTGCTGAAAAACACGTTTTGACACTTTCTGCACACTGGGGTTAAGAGCAGAGTGTGTGGGCTCTTCTGAGCCTTGCAGTTACATAGGGATTCAGTTGTCTGAAAAAACGCGTTTATTTCTGGCTGAAAAACACGTTTTGAAAAGTGTACTGTAACTGCCCCATAACTTACATGGGGGTGACCAAACTTGCTGAAACACGTTTATTTCTGCTGAAAAACACGTTCTGACACTTTCTGCACATTGGGGTTAAGAGCTGAGTGTGTGGGCTCTTCTGAGCCTTGCAATTACATGGGAATTCAGTTGCTTGAAAAAACGCGTTTATCTCGGGCTGAAAAACACGTTTTGAATATTGTGCTGTTACTGCCCCATGACTTACAAGGGGGTGACCAAACTTGCAGAAACATGTTTATTTCTTCTGAAAAACACGTTTTGACAGTTTCTGCACACTGGGGTTAAGAGCTGAGTGTGTGGGCTCTTCTGAGCCTAGCACTTACAATGAGATTCTGCAGCCTGAAAAACGTGTTTATTTCGGGCTGAAAAACCCGTTTTGAAAAGTGTGCTGTTACTGCCCCAAAACTTACATGGGGGTTACCAAACTTGCAGAAACATGTTTATTTCTGCTGAAAAACACGTTTTGACTCTTTCTGCACACTGGGGTTAAGAGCTGAGTGTGTGGGCTCTTCTGAGCCTTGCAGTTACATGGGAATTCAGTTGCTTGAAAAAACGCGTTTATCTCGGGCTGAAAAACACGTTTTGAATAGTGTGCTGTTACTGCCCCATGACTTACAAGGGGGTGACCAAACTTGCAGAAACATGTTTATTTCTGCTGAAAAACACGTTTTGACACTTTCTGCACACTGGGGTTAAGAGCAGAGTGTGTGGGCTCTTCTGAGCCTTGCAGTTACATGGGAATTCAGTTGTCTGAAAAAACGCGTTTATTTCGGGCTGAAAAACACGTTTTGAAAAGTGTACAGTAACTGCCCCATAACTTACATGGAGTTGACCAAAGTTGCAGAAACATGTTTATTTCTGCTGAAAAACACGTTTTGACACTTTCTGCACACTGGGGTTAAGAGCAGAGTGTGTGGGCTCTTCTGAGCCTTGCAGTTACATAGGGATTCAGTTGTCTGAAAAAACGCGTTAATTCGGGCTGAAAAACACGTTTTGAAAAGTGTACTGTAACTGCCCCATAACTTACATGGGGTTGACCAAACTTGCAAAAACATGTTTATTTCTGCTGAAAAACATGTTTAGAGGCTTTCTGCACACTAGGGTTAAGAGCTGAGTGTGTGGGCTCGTCTTAGCCTTGCAGTTACATGGGATTTCAGTTGTCTGAAAAAACGCGTTTATTTCGGGCTGAAAAACACGTTTTGAAAAGTGTACTGTAACTGCCCCATAACTTACATGGGGTTGACCAAACTTGCAGAAACGTTTATTTCTGCTGAAAAACACGTTTAGACATTTTCTGCACACTGGGGTTAAGAGCAGAGTGTGTGGGCTCTTCTGAGCCTTGCAGTTACATAGGGATTCAGTTGTCTGAAAAAACTCGTTTATTTCGGCTGAAAAACACGTTTTGAAAAGTGTACTGTAACTGCCCCATAACTTACATGGGGTTGACCAAACTTGCAGAAACATGTTTATTTCTGCTGAAAAACACGTTTTGACACTTTCTGCACACTGGGGTTAAGAGCAGAGTGTGTGGGCTCTTCTGAGCTTTGCAGTTACATAGGGATTCAGTTGTCTGAAAAAACGCGTTTATTTCGGGCTGAAAAACACGTTTTGAAAAGTGTACTGTAACTGCCCCATAACTGACATGGGGTTGACCAAACATGCAGAAACATGTTTATTTCTGCTGAAAAACACGTTTTGACACTTTCTGCACACTGGGGTTAAGAGCAGAGTGTGTGGGCTCTTCTGAGCCTTGCAGTTACATAGGGATTCAGTTGTCTGAAAAAACGCGTTTATTTCTGGCTGAAAAACACATTTTGAAAAGTGTACTGTAACTGCCCCATAACTTACATGGGGTTGAACAAACTTGCAGAAACGTTTATTTCTGCTGAAAAACACGTTTAGACACTTTCTGCACACTGGGGTTAAGAGCAGAGTGTGTGGGCTCTTCTGAGCCTTGCAGTTACATGGGAATTCAGTTGCTTGGAAAAACGCGTTTATCTCGGGCTGAAAAACACGTCTTGAATACTGTGCTGTTACTGCCCCATGACTTACAAAGGGGTGACCAAACTTGCAGAAACATGTTTATTTCTGCTGAAAAACACGTTTTGACAGTTTCTGCACACTGGGGTTAAGAGCTGAGTGTGTGGGCTCTTCTGAGCCTAGCAGTTACAATGAGATTCTGCAGCCTGAAAAACGCGTTTATTTCGGGCTGAAAAACCCATTTTGAAAAGTGTGCTGTTACTGCCCCAAAACTTACATGGGGGTTACCAAACTTGCAGAAACATGTTTATTTCTGCTGAAAAACACGTTTTGACTCTTTCTGCACACTGGGGTTAAGAGCTGAGTGTGTGGGCTCTTCTGAGCCTTGCAGTTACATGGGAATTCAGTTGCCTGAAAAAATGCGTTTATCTCGGGCTGAAAAACACGTTTTGAATAGTGTGCTGTTACTGCCCCATAACTTACAAGGGGGTGACCAAACTTGCAGAAACATGTTTATTTCTGCTGAAAAACATATTTAGAGGCTTTCTGCACACTAGGGTTAAGAGCAGAGTGTGTGGGCTCTTCTGAGCCTTGCAGTTATATAGGGATTCAGTTGTCTGAAAAAACGCGTTTATTTCGGGCTGAAAAACACGTTTTGAAAAGTGTACTGTAACTGCCCCATAACTTACATAGGGTTGACCAAACTTGCAGAAACATGTTTATTTTTGCTGAAAAACACGTTTTGACACTTTCTGCACACTGGGGTTAAGAGCAGAGTGTGTGGGCTCTTCTGAGCCTTGCAGTTACATGGGATTTCAGTTGTCTGAAAAAACGCGTTTATTTCGGGCTGAAAAACACGTTTTGAAAAGTGTTCTGTAACTGCCCCATAACTTACATGGGGTTGACCAAACTTGCAGAAACGTTTATTTCTGCTGAAAAACAAGTTTAGACACTTTCTGCACACTGGGGTTAAGAGCAGAGTGTGTGGGCTCTTCTGAGCCTTGCAGTTACATAGGGATTCAGTTGTCTGAAAAAACGCGTTTATTTCGAGCTGAAAAACACGTTTTGAAAAGTGTACTGTAACTGCCCCATAACTTACATGGGGTTGACCAAACTTGCAGAAACATGTTTATTTCTGCTGAAAAACATGTTTTGACACTTTCTGCACACTGGGGTTAAGAGCAGAGTGTGTGGGCTCTTCTGAGCTTTGCAGTTACATAGGGATTCAGTTGTCTGAAAAAACGCGTTTATTTCGGGCTGAAAAACACGTTTTGAAAAGTGTACAGTAACTGCCCCATAACTTACATGGGGTTGACCAAACTTGCAGAAACATGTTTATTTCTGCTGAAAAACACGTTTTGACACTTTCTGCACACTGGGGTTAAGAGCAGAGTGTGTGGGCTCTTCTGAGCCTTGCAGTTACATAGGGATTCAGTTGTCTGAAAAAACGCGTTTATTTCGGGCTGAAAAACACGTTTTGAAAAGTGTACTGTAACTGCCCCATAACTTACATGGGGGTGACCAAACTTGCTGAAACACGTTTATTTCTGCTGAAAAACATGTTTAGAGGCTTTCTGCACACTAGGGTTAAGAGCTGAGTGTGTGGGCTCTTCTGAGCCTTGCAATTACATGGGAATTCAGTTGCTTGAAAAAACGCGTTTATCTCGGGCTGAAAAACACGTCTTGAATAGTGTGCTGTTACTGCCCCATGACTTACAAGGGGGTGACCAAACTTGCAGAAACATGTTTATTTCTGCTGAAAAACACGTTTTGACAGTTTCTGCACACTGGGGTTAAGAGCTGAGTGTGTGGGCTCTTCTGAGCCTAGCAGTTACAATGAGATTCTGCAGCCTGAAAAACGCGTTTATTTCGGGCTGAAAAACCCATTTTGAAAAGTGTGCTGTTACTGCCCCAAAACTTACAAGGGGGTGACCAAACTTGCAGAAACATGTTTATTTCTGCTGAAAAACACGTTTTGACAGTTTCTGCACACTAGGGTTAAGAGCTGAGTGTGTGGGCTCGTCTGAGCCTTGCAGTTACATGGGATTTCAGTTGCCTGAAAAAAGGCGTTTATTTCGGGATGAAAAACACGTTTTGAAAAGTGTGCTGTTACTGCCCCATAACTTACATGGGGGTGACCAAACTTGCTGAAACACGTTTATTTCTGCTGAAAAACACGTTTTGACACTTTCTGCACACTGGGGTTAAGAGCTGAGTGTGTGGGCTCTTCTGAGCCTTGCAATTACATGGGAATTCAGTTGCTTGAAAAAACGCGTTTATCTCGTGCTGAAAAACACGTTTTGAATAGTGTGCAGTTACTGCCCCATGACTTACAAGGGGGTGACCAAACTTACAGAAACATGTTTATTTCTGCTGAAAAACATGTTTTGACACTTTCTGCACACTGGGGTTAAGAGCAGAGTGTGTGGGCTCTTCTGAGCTTTGCAGTTACATAGGGATTCAGTTGTCTGAAAAAACGCGTTTATTTCGGGCTGAAAAACACGTTTTGAAAAGTGTACAGTAACTGCCCCATAACTTACATGGGGTTGACCAAACTTGCAGAAACATGTTTATTTCTGCTGAAAAACATATTTAGAGGCTTTCTGCACACTAGGGTTAAGAGCAGAGTGTGTGGGCTCTTCTGAGCCTTGCAGTTATATAGGGATTCAGTTGTCTGAAAAAACGCGTTTATTTCGGGCTGAAAAACACGTTTTGAAAAGTGTACTGTAACTGCCCCATAACTTACATAGGGTTGACCAAACTTGCAGAAACATGTTTATTTCTGCTGAAAAACAAGTTTTGACACTTTCTGCACACTGGGGTTAAGAGCAGAGTGTGTGGGCTCTTCTGAGCCTTGCAGTTACATGGGATTTCAGTTGTCTGAAAAAACGCGTTTATTTCGGGCTGAAAAACACGTTTTGAAAAGTGTTCTGTAACTGCCCCATAACTTACATGGGGTTGACCAAACTTGCAGAAACGTTTATTTCTGCTGAAAAACAAGTTTAGACACTTTCTGCACACTGGGGTTAAGAGCAGAGTGTGTGGGCTCTTCTGAGCCTTGCAGTTACATAGGGATTCAGTTGTCTGAAAAAACGCGTTTATTTCGGCTGAAAAACACGTTTTGAAAAGTGTACTGTAACTGCCCCATAACTTACATGGGGTTGACCAAACTTGCAGAAACATGTTTATTTCTGCTGAAAAACACGTTTTGACACTTTCTGCACACGGGGGTTAAGAGCAGAGTGTGTGGACTCTTCTGAGCCTTGCAGTTACATAGGGATTCAGTTGTCTGAAAAAACGCGTTTATTTCTGGCTGAAAAACAAGTTTTGAAAAGTGTACTGTAACTGCCCCATAACTTACATGGGGGTGACCAAACTTGCTGAAACACGTTTATTTCTGCTGAAAAACACGTTTTGACACTTTCTGCACATTGGGGTTAAGAGCTGAGTGTGTGGGCTCTTCTGAGCCTTGCAATTACATGGGAATTCAGTTGCTTGAAAAAACGCGTTTATCTCGGTCTGAAAAACACGTTTTGAATATTGTGCTGTTACTGCCCCATGACTTACAAGGGGGTGACCAAACTTGCAGAAACATGTTTATTTCTGCTGAAAAACACGTTTTGACAGTTTCTGCACACTGGGGTTAAGAGCTGAGTGTGTGGGCTCTTCTGAGCCTAGCAGTTACAATGAGATTCTGCAGCCTGAAAAACGCGTTTATTTCGGGCTGAAAAACCCGTTTTGAAAAGTGTGCTGTTACTGCCCCAAAACTTACATGGGGGTTACCAAACTTGCAGAAACATGTTTATTTCTGCTGAAAAACACGTTTTGACTCTTTCTGCACACTGGGGTTAAGAGCTGAGTGTGTGGGCTCTTCTGAGCCTTGCAGTTACATGGGAATTCAGTTGCCTGAAAAAAGGCGTTTATTTCGGGATGAAAAACACGTTTTGAAAAGTGTGCTGTTACTGCCCCATAACTTACAAGGGGGTGACCAAACTTGCAGAAACATGTTTATTTCTGCTGAAAAACATATTTAGAGGCTTTCTGCACACTAGGGTTAAGAGCTGAGTGTGTGGGCTCGTCTGAGCCTTGCAGTTACATGGGATTTCAGTAGCCTGAAAAAAGGCGTTTATTTCGGGATGAAAAACAAGTTTTGAAAAGTGTCCTGTTACTGCCCCAAAACTTACATGGGGGTTACCAAACTTGCAGAAACATGTTGATTTCTGCTGAAAAACACGTTTTGACTCTTTCTGCACACTGGGGTTAAGAGCTGAGTGTGTGGGCTCTTCTGAGCCTTGCAGTTACATGGGAATTCAGTTGCTTGAAAAAACGTGTTTATCTCGGGCTGAAAAATACGTTTTGAATAGTGTGCTGTTACTGCCCCATGACTTACAAGGGGGTGACCAAACTTGCAGAAACATGTTTATTTCTGCTGAAAAACACGTTTTGACACTTTCTGCACACTGGGGTTAAGAGCAGAGTGTGTGGGCTCTTCTGAGCCTTGCAGTTACATAGGGATTCAGTTGTCTGAAAAAACGCGTTTATTTCGGGCTGAAAAACACGTTTTGAAAAGTGTACTGTAACTGCCCCATAACTTACATGGGGGTGACCAAACTTGCTGAAACACGTTTATTTCTGCTGAAAGACACGTTTTGACACTTTCTGCACACTGGGGTTAAGAGCTGAGTGTGTGGGCTCTTCTGAGCCTTGCAATTACATGGGAATTCAGTTGCTTGAAAAAACGCGTTTATCTCGTGCTGAAAAACACGTTTTGAATAGTGTGCAGTTACTGCCCCATGACTTACAAGGGGGTGACCAAACTTACAGAAACATGTTTATTTCTGCTGAAAAACATGTTTTGACACTTTCTGCACACTGGGGTTAAGAGCAGAGTGTGTGGGCTCTTCTGAGCTTTGCAGTTACATAGGGATTCAGTTGTCTGAAAAAACACGTTTATTTCGGGCTGAAAAACACGTTTTGAAAAGTGTACAGTAACTGCCCCATAACTTACATGGGGTTGACCAAACTTGCAGAAACATGTTTATTTCTGCTGAAAAACACGTTTTGACACTTTCTGCACACTGGGGTTAAGAGCAGAGTGTGTGGGCTCTTCTGAGCCTTGCAGTTACATAGGGATTCAGTTGTCTGAAAAAACGCGTTTATTTCGGGCTGAAAAACACGTTTTGAAAAGTGTACTGTAACTGCCCCATAACTTACATGGGGTTGACCAAACTTGCAGAAACATGTTTATTTCTGCTGAAAAACATGTTTAGAGGCTTTCTGCACACTAGGGTTAAGAGCTGAGTGTGTGGGCTCGTCTGAGCCTTGCAGTTACATGGGATTTCAGTTGTCTGAAAAAACGCGTTTATTTCGGGCTGAAAAACACGTTTTGAAAAGTGTACTGTAACTGCCCCATAACTTACATGGGGTTGACCAAACTTGCAGAAACGTTTATTTCTGCTGAAAAACACGTTTAGACATTTTCTGCACACTGGGGTTAAGAGCAGAGTGTGTGGGCTCTTCTGAGCCTTGCAGTTACATAGGGATTCAGTTGTCTGAAAAAACTCGTTTATTTCGGCTGAAAAACACGTTTTGAAAAGTGTACTGTAACTGCCCCATAACTTACATGGGGTTGACCAAACTTGCAGAAACATGTTTATTTCTGCTGAAAAACACGTTTTGACACTTTCTGCACACTGGGGTTAAGAGCAGAGTGTGTGGGCTCTTCTGAGCCTTGCAGTTACATAGGGATTCAGTTGTCTGAAAAAACGCGTTTATTTCGGGCTGAAAAACACGTTTTGAAAAGTGTACTGTAACTGCCCCATAACTTACATGGGGGTGACCAAACTTGCTGAAACACGTTTATTTCTGCTGAAAGACACGTTTTGACACTTTCTGCACACTGGGGTTAAGAGCTGAGTGTGTGGGCTCTTCTGAGCCTAGCAGTTACAATGAGATTCTGCAGCCTGAAAAACGCGTTTATTTCGGGCTGAAAAACCCATTTTGAAAAGTGTGCTGTTACTGCCCCAAAACTTACATGGGGGTTACCAAACTTGCAGAAACATGTTTATTTCTGCTGAAAAACACGTTTTGACTCTTTCTGCACACTGGGGTTAAGAGCTGAGTGTGTGGGCTCTTCTGAGCCTTGCAGTTACATGGGAATTCAGTTGCCTGAAAAAACGCGTTTATCTCGGGCTGAAAAACACATTTTGAATAGTGTGCTGTTACTGCCCCATAACTTACAAGGGGGTGACCAAACTTGCAGAAACATGTTTATTTCTGCTGAAAAACATATTTAGAGGCTTTCTGCACACTAGGGTTAAGAGCAGAGTGTGTGGGCTCTTCTGAGCCTTGCAGTTATATAGGGATTCAGTTGTCTGAAAAAACGCGTTTATTTCGGGCTGAAAAACACGTTTTGAAAAGTGTACTGTAACTGCCCCATAACTTACATGGGGTTGACCAAACTTGCAGAAACATGTTTATTTCTGCTGAAAAACACGTTTTGACACTTTCTGCACACTGGGGTTAAGAGCAGAGTGTGTGGGCTCTTCTGAGCCTTGCAGTTACATGGGATTTCAGTTGTCTGAAAAAACGCGTTTATTTCTGGCTGAAAAACACGTTTTGAAAAGTGTACTGTAACTGCCCCATAACTTACATGGGGTTGAACAAACTTGCAGAAACGTTTATTTCTGCTGAAAAACACGTTTAGACACTTTCTGCACACTGGGGTTAAGAGCAGAGTGTGTGGGCTCTTCTGAGCCTTGGAGTTACATAGGGATTCAGTTGTCTGAAAAAACGCGTTTATTTCGGCTGAAAAACACGTTTTGAAAAGTGTACTGTAACTGCCCCATAACTTACATGGGGTTGAACAAACTTGCAGAAACGTTTATTTCTGCTGAAAAACACGTTTAGACACTTTCTGCACACTGGGGTTAAGAGCAGAGTGTGTGGGCTCTTCTGAGCCTTGCAGTTACATAGGGATTCAGTTGTCTGAAAAAACGCGTTTATTTCGGCTGAAAAACACGTTTTGAAAAGTGTACTGTAACTGCCCCATAACTTACATGGGGTTGACCAAACTTGCAGAAACATGTTTATTTCTGCTGAAAAACACGTTTTGACACTTTCTGCACACTGGGGTTAAGAGCAGAGTGTGTGGGCTCTTCTGAGCCTTGCAGTTACATAGGGATTCAGTTGTCTGAAAAAACGCGTTTATTTCTGGCTGAAAAACACGTTTTGAAAAGTGTACTGTAACTGCCCCATAACTTACATGGGGGTGACCAAACTTGCTGAAACACGTTTATTTCTGCTGAAAAACACGTTCTGACACTTTCTGCACATTGGGGTTAAGAGCTGAGTGTGTGGGCTCTTCTGAGCCTTGCAATTACATGGGAATTCAGTTGCTTGAAAAAACGCGTTTATCTCGGGCTGAAAAACACGTTTTGAATATTGTGCTGTTACTGCCCCATGACTTACAAGGGGGTGACCAAACTTGCAGAAACATGTTTATTTCTTCTGAAAAACACGTTTTGACAGTTTCTGCACACTGGGGTTAAGAGCTGAGTGTGTGGGCTCTTCTGAGCCTAGCACTTACAATGAGATTCTGCAGCCTGAAAAACGTGTTTATTTCGGGCTGAAAAACCCGTTTTGAAAAGTGTGCTGTTACTGCCCCAAAACTTACATGGGGGTTACCAAACTTGCAGAAACATGTTGATTTCTGCTGAAAAACACGTTTTGACTCTTTCTGCACACTGGGGTTAAGAGCTGAGTGTGTGGGCTCTTCTGAGCCTTGCAGTTACATGGGAATTCAGATGCTTGAAAAAACGCGTTTATCACGGGCTGAAAAACACGTTTTGAATAGTGTGCTGTTACTGCCCCATGACTTACAAGGGGGTGACCAAACTTGCAGAAACATGTTTATTTCTGCTGAAAAACACGTTTTGACACTTTCTGCACACTGGGGTTAAGAGCAGAGTGTGTGGGCTCTTCTGAGCCTTGCAGTTACATAGGGATTCAGTTGTCTGAAAAAACGCGTTTATTTCTGGCTGAAAAACACGTTTTGAAAAGTGTACTGTAACTGCCCCATAACTTACATGGGGGTGACCAAACTTGCTGAAACACGTTTATTTCTGCTGAAAAACACGTTCTGACACTTTCTGCACATTGGGGTTAAGAGCTGAGTGTGTGGGCTCTTCTGAGCCTTGCAATTACAAGGGAATTCAGTTGCTTGAAAAAACGCGTTTATCTCGGGCTGAAAAACACGTTTTGAATATTGTGCTGTTACTGCCCCATGACTTACAAGGGGGTGACCAAACTTGCAGAAACATGTTTATTTCTTCTGAAAAACACGTTTTGACAGTTTCTGCACACTGGGGTTAAGAGCTGAGTGTGTGGGCTCTTCTGAGCCTAGCACTTACAATGAGATTCTGCAGCCTGAAAAACGTGTTTATTTCGGGCTGAAAAACCCGTTTTGAAAAGTGTGCTGTTACTGCCCCAAAACTTACATGGGGGTTACCAAACTTGCAGAAACATGTTTATTTCTGCTGAAAAACACGTTTTGACTCTTTCTGCACACTGGGGTTAAGAGCTGAGTGTGTGGGCTCTTCTGAGCCTTGCAGTTACATGGGAATTCAGTTGCTTGAAAAAACGCGTTTATCTCGGGCTGAAAAACACGTTTTGAATAGTGTGCTGTTACTGCCCCATGACTTACAAGGGGGTGACCAAACTTGCAGAAACATGTTTATTTCTGCTGAAAAACACGTTTTGACACTTTCTGCACACTGGGGTTAAGAGCAGAGTGTGTGGGCTCTTCTGAGCCTTGCAGTTACATGGGAATTCAGTTGTCTGAAAAAACGCGTTTATTTCGGGCTGAAAAACACGTTTTGAAAAGTGTACAGTAACTGCCCCATAACTTACATGGGGTTGACCAAACTTGCAGAAACATGTTTATTTCTGCTGAAAAACACGTTTTGACACTTTCTGCACACTGGGGTTAAGAGCAGAGTGTGTGGGCTCTTCTGAGCCTTGCAGTTACATAGGGATTCAGTTGTCTGAAAAAACGCGTTAATTCGGGCTGAAAAACACGTTTTGAAAAGTGTACTGTAACTGCCCCATAACTTACATGGGGTTGACCAAACTTGCAAAAACATGTTTATTTCTGCTGAAAAACATGTTTAGAGGCTTTCTGCACACTAGGGTTAAGAGCTGAGTGTGTGGGCTCGTCTGAGCCTTGCAGTTACATGGGATTTCAGTTGTCTGAAAAAACGCGTTTATTTCGGGCTGAAAAACACGTTTTGAAAAGTGTACTGTAACTGCCCCATAACTTACATGGGGTTGACCAAACTTGCAGAAACGTTTATTTCTGCTGAAAAACACGTTTAGACATTTTCTGCACACTGGGGTTAAGAGCAGAGTGTGTGGGCTCTTCTGAGCCTTGCAGTTACATAGGGATTCAGTTGTCTGAAAAAACTCGTTTATTTCGGCTGAAAAACACGTTTTGAAAAGTGTACTGTAACTGCCCCATAACTTACATGGGGTTGACCAAACTTGCAGAAACATGTTTATTTCTGCTGAAAAACACGTTTTGACACTTTCTGCACACTGGGGTTAAGAGCAGAGTGTGTGGGCTCTTCTGAGCTTTGCAGTTACATAGGGATTCAGTTGTCTGAAAAAACGCGATTATTTCGGGCTGAAAAACACGTTTTGAAAAGTGTACTGTAACTGCCCCATAACTGACATGGGGTTGACCAAACATGCAGAAACATGTTTATTTCTGCTGAAAAACACGTTTTGACACTTTCTGCACACTGGGGTTAAGAGCAGAGTGTGTGGGCTCTTCTGAGCCTTGCAGTTACATAGGGATTCAGTTGTCTGAAAAAACGCGTTTATTTCTGGCTGAAAAACACATTTTGAAAAGTGTACTGTAACTGCCCCATAACTTACATGGGGTTGAACAAACTTGCAGAAACGTTTATTTCTGCTGAAAAACACGTTTAGACACTTTCTGCACACTGGGGTTAAGAGCAGAGTGTGTGGGCTCTTCTGAGCCTTGCAGTTACATGGGAATTCAGTTGCTTGGAAAAACGCGTTTATCTCGGGCTGAAAAACACGTCTTGAATACTGTGCTGTTACTGCCCCATGACTTACAAAGGGGTGACCAAACTTGCAGAAACATGTTTATTTCTGCTGAAAAACACGTTTTGACAGTTTCTGCACACTGGGGTTAAGAGCTGAGTGTGTGGGCTCTTCTGAGCCTAGCAGTTACAATGAGATTCTGCAGCCTGAAAAACGCGTTTATTTTGGGCTGAAAAACCCATTTTGAAAAGTGTGCTGTTACTGCCCCAAAACTTACATGGGGGTTACCAAACTTGCAGAAACATGTTTATTTCTGCTGAAAAACACGTTTTGACTCTTTCTGCACACTGGGGTTAAGAGCTGAGTGTGTGGGCTCTTCTGAGCCTTGCAGTTACATGGGAATTCAGTTGCCTGAAAAAATGCGTTTATCTCGGGCTGAAAAACACGTTTTGAATAGTGTGCTGTTACTGCCCCATAACTTACAAGGGGGTGACCAAACTTGCAGAAACATGTTTATTTCTGCTGAAAAACATATTTAGAGGCTTTCTGCACACTAGGGTTAAGAGCAGAGTGTGTGGGCTCTTCTGAGCCTTGCAGTTATATAGGGATTCAGTTGTCTGAAAAAACGCGTTTATTTCGGGCTGAAAAACACGTTTTGAAAAGTGTACTGTAACTGCCCCATAACTTACATAGGGTTGACCAAACTTGCAGAAACATGTTTATTTCTGCTGAAAAACACGTTTTGACACTTTCTGCACACTGGGGTTAAGAGCAGAGTGTGTGGGCTCTTCTGAGCCTTGCAGTTACATGGGATTTCAGTTGTCTGAAAAAACGCGTTTATTTCGGGCTGAAAAACACGTTTTGAAAAGTGTTCTGTAACTGCCCCATAACTTACATGGGGTTGACCAAACTTGCAGAAACGTTTATTTCTGCTGAAAAACAAGTTTAGACACTTTCTGCACACTGGGGTTAAGAGCAGAGTGTGTGGGCTCTTCTGAGCCTTGCAGTTACATAGGGATTCAGTTGTCTGAAAAAACGCGTTTATTTCGAGCTGAAAAACACGTTTTGAAAAGTGTACTGTAACTGCCCCATAACTTACATGGGGTTGACCAAACTTGCAGAAACATGTTTATTTCTGCTGAAAAACACGTTTTGACACTTTCTGCACACTGGGGTTAAGAGCAGAGTGTGTGGGCTCTTCTGAGCCTTGCAGTTACATAGGGATTCAGTTGTCTGAAAAAACGCGTTTATTTCGGGCTGAAAAACACGTTTTGAAAAGTGTACTGTAACTGCCCCATAACTTACATGGGGGTGACCAAACTTGCTGAAACACGTTTATTTCTGCTGAAAAACATGTTTAGAGGCTTTCTGCACACTAGGGTTAAGAGCTGAGTGTGTGGGCTCTTCTGAGCCTTGCAATTACATGGGAATTCAGTTGCTTGAAAAAACGCGTTTATCTCGGGCTGAAAAACACGTCTTGAATAGTGTGCTGTTACTGCCCCATGACTTACAAGGGGGTGACCAAACTTGCAGAAACATGTTTATTTCTGCTGAAAAACACGTTTTGACAGTTTCTGCACACTGGGGTTAAGAGCTGAGTGTGTGGGCTCTTCTGAGCCTAGCAGTTACAATGAGATTCTGCAGCCTGAAAAACGCGTTTATTTCGGGCTGAAAAACCCATTTTGAAAAGTGTGCTGTTACTGCCCCAAAACTTACAAGGGGGTGACCAAACTTGCAGAAACATGTTTATTTCTGCTGAAAAACATATTTAGAGGCTTTCTGCACACTAGGGTTAAGAGCTGAGTGTGTGGGCTCGTCTGAGCCTTGCAGTTACATGGGATTTCAGTTGCCTGAAAAAAGGCGTTTATTTCGGGATGAAAAACACGTTTTGAAAAGTGTGCTGTTACTGCTCCAAAACTTACATTGGGGTTACCAAACTTGCAGAAACATGTTGATTTCTGCTGAAAAACACGTTTTGACTCTTTCTGCACACTGGGGTTAAGAGCTGAGTGTGTGGGCTCTTCTGAGCCTTGCAGTTACATGAGAATTCAGTTGCTTGAAAAAACGCGTTTATCTCGGGCTGAAAAACACGTTTTGAATAGTGTGCTGTTACTGCCCCATGACTTACAAGGGGGTGACCAAACTTGCAGAAACATGTTTATTTCTGCTGAAAAACACGTTTTGACACTTTCTGCACACTGGGGTTAAGAGCAGAGTGTGTGGGCTCTTCTGAGCCTTGCAGTTACATAGGGATTCAGTTGTCTGAAAAAACGCGTTTATTTCGTGCTGAAAAACACGTTTTGAAAAGTGTACTGTAACTGCCCCATAACTTACATGGGGGTGACCAAACTTGCTGAAACACGTTTATTTCTGCTGAAAAACACGTTTTGACACTTTCTGCACACTGGGGTTAAGAGCTGAGTGTGTGGGCTCTTCTGAGCCTTGCAATTACATGGGAATTCAGTTGCTTGAAAAAACGCGTTTATCTCGTGCTGAAAAACACGTTTTGAATAGTGTGCAGTTACTGCCCCATGACTTACAAGGGGGTGACCAAACTTACAGAAACATGTTTATTTCTGCTGAAAAACATGTTTTGACAATTTCTGCACACTGGGGTTAAGAGCAGAGTGTGTGGGCTCTTCTGAGCTTTGCAGTTACATAGGGATTCAGTTGTCTGAAAAAACGCGTTTATTTCGGGCTGAAAAACACGTTTTGAAAAGTGTACAGTAACTGCCCCATAACTTACATGGGGTTGACCAAACTTGCAGAAACATGTTTATTTCTGCTGAAAAACATATTTAGAGGCTTTCTGCACACTAGGGTTAAGAGCAGAGTGTGTGGGCTCTTCTGAGCCTTGCAGTTATATAGGGATTCAGTTGTCTGAAAAAACGCGTTTATTTCGGGCTGAAAAACACGTTTTGAAAAGTGTACTGTAACTGCCCCATAACTTACATAGGGTTGACCAAACTTGCAGAAACATGTTTATTTCTGCTGAAAAACAAGTTTTGACACTTTCTGCACACTGGGGTTAAGAGCAGAGTGTGTGGGCTCTTCTGAGCCTTGCAGTTACATGGGATTTCAGTTGTCTGAAAAAACGCGTTTATTTCGGGCTGAAAAACACGTTTTGAAAAGTGTTCTGTAACTGCCCCATAACTTACATGGGGTTGACCAAACTTGCAGAAACGTTTATTTCTGCTGAAAAACAAGTTTAGACACTTTCTGCACACTGGGGTTAAGAGCAGAGTGTGTGGGCTCTTCTGAGCCTTGCAGTTACATAGGGATTCAGTTGTCTGAAAAAACGCGTTTATTTCGGCTGAAAAACACGTTTTGAAAAGTGTACTGTAACTGCCCCATAACTTACATGGGGTTGACCAAACTTGCAGAAACATGTTTATTTCTGCTGAAAAACACGTTTTGACACTTTCTGCACACGGGGGTTAAGAGCAGAGTGTGTGGACTCTTCTGAGCCTTGCAGTTACATAGGGATTCAGTTGTCTGAAAAAACGCGTTTATTTCTGGCTGAAAAACAAGTTTTGAAAACTGTACTGTAACTGCCCCATAACTTACATGGGGGTGACCAAACTTGCTGAAACACGTTTATTTCTGCTGAAAAACACGTTTTGACAGTTTCTGCACACTGGGGTTAAGAGCTGAGTGTGTGGGCTCTTCTGAGCCTAGCAGTTACAATGAGATTCTGCAGCCTGAAAAACGCGTTTATTTCGGGCTGAAAAACCCGTTTTGAAAAGTGTGCTGTTACTGCCCCAAAACTTACATGGGGGTTACCAAACTTGCAGAAACATGTTTATTTCTGCTGAAAAACACGTTTTGACTCTTTCTGCACACTGGGGTTAAGAGCTGAGTGTGTGGGCTCTTCTGAGCCTTGCAGTTACATGGGAATTCAGTTGCCTGAAAAAAGGCGTTTATTTCGGGATGAAAAACACGTTTTGAAAAGTGTGCTGTTACTGCCCCATAACTTACAAGGGGGTGACCAAACTTGCAGAAACATGTTTATTTCTGCTGAAAAACATATTTAGAGGCTTTCTGCACACTAGGGTTAAGAGCTGAGTGTGTGGGCTCGTCTGAGCCTTGCAGTTACATGGGATTTCAGTAGCCTGAAAAAAGGCGTTTATTTCGGGATGAAAAACAAGTTTTGAAAAGTGTCCTGTTACTGCCCCAAAACTTACATGGGGGTTACCAAACTTGCAGAAACATGTTGATTTCTGCTGAAAAACACGTTTTGACACTTTCTGCACACTGGGGTTAAGAGCAGAGTGTGTGGGCTCTTCTGAGCCTTGCAGTTACATAGGGATTCAGTTGTCTGAAAAAACGCGTTTATTTCGGGCTGAAAAACACGTTTTGAAAAGTGTACTGTAACTGCCCCATAACTTACATGGGGGTGACCAAACTTGCTGAAACACGTTTATTTCTGCTGAAAGACACGTTTTGACACTTTCTGCACACTGGGGTTAAGAGCTGAGTGTGTGGGCTCTTCTGAGCCTTGCAATTACATGGGAATTCAGTTGCTTGAAAAAACGCGTTTATCTCGTGCTGAAAAACACGTTTTGAATAGTGTGCAGTTACTGCCCCATGACTTACAAGGGGGTGACCAAACTTACAGAAACATGTTTATTTCTGCTGAAAAACATGTTTTGACACTTTCTGCACACTGGGGTTAAGAGCAGAGTGTGTGGGCTCTTCTGAGCTTTGCAGTTACATAGGGATTCAGTTGTCTGAAAAAACACGTTTATTTCGGGCTGAAAAACACGTTTTGAAAAGTGTACAGTAACTGCCCCATAACTTACATGGGGTTGACCAAACTTGCAGAAACATGTTTATTTCTGCTGAAAAACACGTTTTGACACTTTCTGCACACTGGGGTTAAGAGCAGAGTGTGTGGGCTCTTCTGAGCCTTGCAGTTACATAGGGATTCAGTTGTCTGAAAAAACGCGTTTATTTCGGGCTGAAAAACACGTTTTGAAAAGTGTACTGTAACTGCCCCATAACTTACATGGGGTTGACCAAACTTGCAGAAACATGTTTATTTCTGCTGAAAAACATGTTTAGAGGCTTTCTGCACACTAGGGTTAAGAGCTGAGTGTGTGGGCTCGTCTGAGCCTTGCAGTTACATGGGATTTCAGTTGTCTGAAAAAACGCGTTTATTTCGGGCTGAAAAACACGTTTTGAAAAGTGTACTGTAACTGCCCCATAACTTACATGGGGTTGACCAAACTTGCAGAAACGTTTATTTCTGCTGAAAAACACGTTTAGACATTTTCTGCACACTGGGGTTAAGAGCAGAGTGTGTGGGCTCTTCTGAGCCTTGCAGTTACATAGGGATTCAGTTGTCTGAAAAAACTCGTTTATTTCGGCTGAAAAACACGTTTTGAAAAGTGTACTGTAACTGCCCCATAACTTACATGGGGTTGACCAAACTTGCAGAAACATGTTTATTTCTGCTGAAAAACACGTTTTGACACTTTCTGCACACTGGGGTTAAGAGCAGAGTGTGTGGGCTCTTCTGAGCCTTGCAGTTACATAGGGATTCAGTTGTCTGAAAAAACGCGTTTATTTCGGGCTGAAAAACACGTTTTGAAAAGTGTACTGTAACTGCCCCATAACTTACATGGGGGTGACCAAACTTGCTGAAACACGTTTATTTCTGCTGAAAGACACGTTTTGACACTTTCTGCACACTGGGGTTAAGAGCTGAGTGTGTGGGCTCTTCTGAGCCTTGCAATTACATGGGAATTCAGTTGCTTCAAAAAACGCGTTTATCTCGGGCTGAAAAACACGTCTTGAATAGTGTGCTGTTACTGCCCCATGACTTACAAGGGGGTGACCAAACTTGCAGAAACATGTTTATTTCTGCTGAAAAACACGTTTTGACAGTTTCTGCACACTGGGGTTAAGAGCTGAGTGTGTGGGCTCTTCTGAGCCTAGCAGTTACAATGAGATTCTGCAGCCTGAAAAACGCGTTTATTTCGGGCTGAAAAACCCATTTTGAAAAGTGTGCTGTTACTGCCCCAAAACTTACATGGGGGTTACCAAACTTGCAGAAACATGTTTATTTCTGCTGAAAAACACGTTTTGACTCTTTCTGCACACTGGGGTTAAGAGCTGAGTGTGTGGGCTCTTCTGAGCCTTGCAGTTACATGGGAATTCAGTTGCCTGAAAAAACGCGTTTATCTCGGGCTGAAAAACACATTTTGAATAGAGTGCTGTTACTGCCCCATAACTTACAAGGGGGTGACCAAACTTGCAGAAACATGTTTATTTCTGCTGAAAAACATATTTAGAGGCTTTCTGCACACTAGGGTTAAGAGCAGAGTGTGTGGGCTCTTCTGAGCCTTGCAGTTATATAGGGATTCAGTTGTCTGAAAAAACGCGTTTATTTCGGGCTGAAAAA
This sequence comes from Lepisosteus oculatus, assembly GCF_040954835.1. Taxonomy (NCBI): domain Eukaryota; kingdom Metazoa; phylum Chordata; class Actinopteri; order Semionotiformes; family Lepisosteidae; genus Lepisosteus; species Lepisosteus oculatus. The sequence goes on along the minus strand of NC_090720.1, from coordinate 15,728,579 downwards.
CACGTTTTGAAAAGTGTACTGTAACTGCCCCATAACTTACATGGGGTTGAACAAACTTGCAGAAACGTTTATTTCTGCTGAAAAACACGTTTAGACACTTTCTGCACACTGGGGTTAAGAGCAGAGTGTGTGGGCTCTTCTGAGCCTTGGAGTTACATAGGGATTCAGTTGTCTGAAAAAACGCGTTTATTTCGGCTGAAAAACACGTTTTGAAAAGTGTACTGTAACTGCCCCATAACTTACATGGGGTTGAACAAACTTGCAGAAACGTTTATTTCTGCTGAAAAACACGTTTAGACACTTTCTGCACACTGGGGTTAAGAGCAGAGTGTGTGGGCTCTTCTGAGCCTTGCAGTTACATAGGGATTCAGTTGTCTGAAAAAATGCGTTTATTTCGGCTGAAAAACACGTTTTGAAAAGTGTACTGTAACTGCCCCATAACTTACATGGGGTTGAACAAACTTGCAGAAACGTTTATTTCTGCTGAAAAACACGTTTTGACACTTTCTGCACACTGGGGTTAAGAGCAGAGTGTGTGGGCTCTTCTGAGCCTTGCAGTTACATAGGGATTCAGTTGTCTGAAAAAACGCGTTTATTTCTGGCTGAAAAACACGTTTTGAAAAGTGTACTGTAACTGCCCCATAACTTACATGGGGGTGACCAAACTTGCTGAAACACGTTTATTTCTGCTGAAAAACACGTTCTGACACTTTCTGCACATTGGGGTTAAGAGCTGAGTGTGTGGGCTCTTCTGAGCCTTGCAATTACATGGGAATTCAGTTGCTTGAAAAAACGCGTTTATCTCGGGCTGAAAAACACGTTTTGAATATTGTGCTGTTACTGCCCCATGACTTACAAGGGGGTGACCAAACTTGCAGAAACATGTTTATTTCTTCTGAAAAACACGTTTTGACAGTTTCTGCACACTGGGGTTAAGAGCTGAGTGTGTGGGCTCTTCTGAGCCTAGCACTTACAATGAGATTCTGCAGCCTGAAAAACGTGTTTATTTCGGGCTGAAAAACCCGTTTTGAAAAGTGTGCTGTTACTGCCCCAAAACTTACATGGGGGTTACCAAACTTGCAGAAACATGTTTATTTCTGCTGAAAGACACGTTTTGACACTTTCTGCACACTGGGGTTAAGAGCTGAGTGTGTGGGCTCTTCTGAGCCTTGCAATTACATGGGAATTCAGTTGCTTGAAAAAACGCGTTTATCTCGGGCTGAAAAACACGTCTTGAATAGTGTGCTGTTACTGCCCCATGACTTACAAGGGGGTGACCAAACTTGCAGAAACATGTTTATTTCTGCTGAAAAACACGTTTTGACAGTTTCTGCACACTGGGGTTAAGAGCTGAGTGTGTGGGCTCTTCTGAGCCTAGCAGTTACAATGAGATTCTGCAGCCTGAAAAACGCGTTTATTTCGGGCTGAAAAACCCATTTTGAAAAGTGTGCTGTTACTGCCCCAAAACTTACATGGGGGTTACCAAACTTGCAGAAACATGTTTATTTCTGCTGAAAAACACGTTTTGACTCTTTCTGCACACTGGGGTTAAGAGCTGAGTGTGTGGGCTCTTCTGAGCCTTGCAGTTACATGGGAATTCAGTTGCCTGAAAAAACGCGTTTATCTCGGGCTGAAAAACACATTTTGAATAGTGTGCTGTTACTGCCCCATAACTTACAAGGGGGTGACCAAACTTGCAGAAACATGTTTATTTCTGCTGAAAAACATATTTAGAGGCTTTCTGCACACTAGGGTTAAGAGCAGAGTGTGTGGGCTCTTCTGAGCCTTGCAGTTATATAGGGATTCAGTTGTCTGAAAAAACGCGTTTATTTCGGGCTGAAAAACACGTTTTGAAAAGTGTACTGTAACTGCCCCATAACTTACATGGGGTTGACCAAACTTGCAGAAACATGTTTATTTCTGCTGAAAAACACGTTTTGACACTTTCTGCACACTGGGGTTAAGAGCAGAGTGTGTGGGCTCTTCTGAGCCTTGCAGTTACATGGGATTTCAGTTGTCTGAAAAAACGCGTTTATTTCTGGCTGAAAAACACGTTTTGAAAAGTGTACTGTAACTGCCCCATAACTTACATGGGGTTGAACAAACTTGCAGAAACGTTTATTTCTGCTGAAAAACACGTTTAGACACTTTCTGCACACTGGGGTTAAGAGCAGAGTGTGTGGGCTCTTCTGAGCCTTGGAGTTACATAGGGATTCAGTTGTCTGAAAAAACGCGTTTATTTCGGCTGAAAAACACGTTTTGAAAAGTGTACTGTAACTGCCCCATAACTTACATGGGGTTGAACAAACTTGCAGAAACGTTTATTTCTGCTGAAAAACACGTTTAGACACTTTCTGCACACTGGGGTTAAGAGCAGAGTGTGTGGGCTCTTCTGAGCCTTGCAGTTACATAGGGATTCAGTTGTCTGAAAAAACGCGTTTATTTCGGCTGAAAAACACGTTTTGAAAAGTGTACTGTAACTGCCCCATAACTTACATGGGGTTGAACAAACTTGCAGAAACGTTTATTTCTGCTGAAAAACACGTTTTGACACTTTCTGCACACTGGGGTTAAGAGCAGAGTGTGTGGGCTCTTCTGAGCCTTGCAGTTACATAGGGATTCAGTTGTCTGAAAAAACGCGTTTATTTCTGGCTGAAAAACATGTTTTGAAAAGTTTACTGTAACTGCCCCATAACTTACATGGGGGTGACCAAACTTGCTGAAACACGTTTATTTCTGCTGAAAAACACGTTCTGACACTTTCTGCACATTGGGGTTAAGAGCTGAGTGTGTGGGCTCTTCTGAGCCTTGCAATTACATGGGAATTCAGTTGCTTGAAAAAACGCGTTTATCTCGGGCTGAAAAACACGTTTTGAATATTGTGCTGTTACTGCCCCATGACTTACAAGGGGGTGACCAAACTTGCAGAAACATGTTTATTTCTTCTGAAAAACACGTTTTGACAGTTTCTGCACACTGGGGTTAAGAGCTGAGTGTGTGGGCTCTTCTGAGCCTAGCACTTACAGTGAGATTCTGCAGCCTGAAAAACGTGTTTATTTCGGGCTGAAAAACCCGTTTTGAAAAGTGTGCTGTTACTGCCCCAAAACTTACATGGGGGTTACCAAACTTGCAGAAACATGTTTATTTCTGCTGAAAAACACGTTTTGACTCTTTCTGCACACTGGGGTTAAGAGCTGAGTGTGTGGGCTCTTCTGAGCCTTGCAGTTACATGGGAATTCAGTTGCTTGAAAAAACGCGTTTATCTCGGGCTGAAAAACACGTTTTGAATAGTGTGCTGTTACTGCCCCATGACTTACAAGGGGGTGACCAAACTTGCAGAAACATGTTTATTTCTGCTGAAAAACACGTTTTGACACTTTCTGCACACTGGGGTTAAGAGCAGAGTGTGTGGGCTCTTCTGAGCCTTGCAGTTACATGGGAATTCAGTTGTCTGAAAAAACGCGTTTATTTCGGGCTGAAAAACACGTTTTGAAAAGTGTACAGTAACTGCCCCATAACTTACATGGGGTTGACCAAACTTGCAGAAACATGTTTATTTCTGCTGAAAAACACGTTTTGACACTTTCTGCACACTGGGGTTAAGAGCAGAGTGTGTGGGCTCTTCTGAGCCTTGCAGTTACATAGGGATTCAGTTGTCTGAAAAAACGCGTTTATTTCGGGCTGAAAAACACGTTTTGAAAAGTGTACTGTAACTGCCCCATAACTTACATGGGGTTGACCAAACTTGCAAAAACATGTTTATTTCTGCTGAAAAACATGTTTAGAGGCTTTCTGCACACTAGGGTTAAGAGCTGAGTGTGTGGGCTCGTCTGAGCCTTGCAGTTACATGGGATTTCAGTTGTCTGAAAAAACGCGTTTATTTCGGGCTGAAAAACACGTTTTGAAAAGTGTACTGTAACTGCCCCATAACTTACATGGGGTTGACCAAACTTGCAGAAACGTTTATTTCTGCTGAAAAACACGTTTAGACATTTTCTGCACACTGGGGTTAAGAGCAGAGTGTGTGGGCTCTTCTGAGCCTTGCAGTTACATAGGGATTCAGTTGTCTGAAAAAACTCGTTTATTTCGGCTGAAAAACACGTTTTGAAAAGTGTACTGTAACTGCCCCATAACTTACATGGGGTTGACCAAACTTGCAGAAACATGTTTATTTCTGCTGAAAAACACGTTTTGACACTTTCTGCACACTGGGGTTAAGAGCAGAGTGTGTGGGCTCTTCTGAGCTTTGCAGTTACATAGGGATTCAGTTGTCTGAAAAAACGCGTTTATTTCGGGCTGAAAAACACGTTTTGAAAAGTGTACTGTAACTGCCCCATAACTGACATGGGGTTGACCAAACATGCAGAAACATGTTTATTTCTGCTGAAAAACACGTTTTGACACTTTCTGCACACTGGGGTTAAGAGCAGAGTGTGTGGGCTCTTCTGAGCCTTGCAGTTACATAGGGATTCAGTTGTCTGAAAAAACGCGTTTATTTCTGGCTGAAAAACACATTTTGAAAAGTGTACTGTAACTGCCCCATAACTTACATGGCGTTGAACAAACTTGCAGAAACGTTTATTTCTGCTGAAAAACACGTTTAGACACTTTCTGCACACTGGGGTTAAGAGCAGAGTGTGTGGGCTCTTCTGAGCCTTGCAGTTACATAGGGATTCAGTTGTCTGAAAAAACGCGTTTATTTCGGCTGAAAAACACGTTTTGAAAAGTGTACTGTAACTGCCCCATAACTTACATGGGGTTGAACAAACTTGCAGAAACGTTTATTTCTGCTGAAAAACACGTTTAGACACTTTCTGCACACTGGGGTTAAGAGCAGAGTGTGTGGGCTCTTCTGAGCCTTGCAGTTACATAGGGATTCAGTTGTCTGAAAAAACGCGTTTATTTCGGCTGAAAAACACGTTTTGAAAAGTGTACTGTAACTGCCCCATAACTTACATGGGGTTGACCAAACTTGCAGAAACATGTTTATTTCTGCTGAAAAACACGTTTTGACACTTTCTGCACACTGGGGTTAAGAGCAGAGTGTGTGGGCTCTTCTGAGCCTTGCAGTTACATAGGGATTTAGTTGTCTGAAAAAACGCGTTTATTTCTGGCTGAAAAACACGTTTTGAAAAGTGTACTGTAACTGCCCCATAACTTACATGGGGGTGACCAAACTTGCTGAAACACGTTTATTTCTGCTGAAAAACACGTTCTGACACTTTCTGCACATTGGGGTTAAGAGCTGAGTGTGTGGGCTCTTCTGAGCCTTGCAATTACATGGGAATTCAGTTGCTTGAAAAAACGCGTTTATCTCGGGCTGAAAAACACGTTTTGAATATTGTGCTGTTACTGCCCCATGACTTACAAGGGGGTGACCAAACTTGCAGAAACATGTTTATTTCTTCTGAAAAACACGTTTTGACAGTTTCTGCACACTGGGGTTAAGAGCTGAGTGTGTGGGCTCTTTTGAGCCTAGCACTTACAATGAGATTCTGCAGCCTGAAAAACGTGTTTATTTCGGGCTGAAAAACCCGTTTTGAAAAGTGTGCTGTTACTGCCCCAAAACTTACATGGGGGTTACCAAACTTGCAGAAACATGTTTATTTCTGCTGAAAAACACGTTTTGACTCTTTCTGCACACTGGGGTTAAGAGCTGAGTGTGTGGGCTCGTCTGAGCCTTGCAGTTACATGGGATTTCAGTTGCCTGAAAAAAGGCGTTTATTTCGGGATGAAAAACACGTTTTGAAAAGTGTGCTGTTACTGCCCCAAAACTTACATGGGGGTTACCAAACTTGCAGAAACATGTTGATTTCTGCTGAAAAACACGTTTTGACTCTTTCTGCACACTGGGGTTAAGAGCTGAGTGTGTGGGCTCTTCTGAGCCTTGCAGTTACATGGGAATTCAGTTGCTTGAAAAAACGCGTTTATCTCGGGCTGAAAAACACGTTTTGAATAGTGTGCTGTTACTGCCCCATGACTTACAAGGGGGTGACCAAACTTGCAGAAACATGTTTATTTCTGCTGAAAAACACGTTTTGACACTTTCTGCACACTGGGGTTAAGAGCAGAGTGTGTGGGCTCTTCTGAGCCTTGCAGTTACATGGGAATTCAGTTGTCTGAAAAAACGCGTTTATTTCGGGCTGAAAAACACGTTTTGAAAAGTGTACAGTAACTGCCCCATAACTTACATGGGGTTGACCAAACTTGCAGAAACATGTTTATTTCTGCTGAAAAACACGTTTTGACACTTTCTGCACACTGGGGTTAAGAGCAGAGTGTGTGGGCTCTTCTGAGCCTTGCAGTTACATAGGGATTCAGTTGTCTGAAAAAACGCGTTTATTTCTGGCTGAAAAACACGTTTTGAAAAGTGTACTGTAACTGCCCCATAACTTACATGGGGGTGACCAAACTTGCTGAAACACGTTTATTTCTGCTGAAAAACATGTTCTGACACTTTCTGCACATTGGGGTTAAGAGCTGAGTGTGTGGGCTCTTCTGAGCCTTGCAATTACATGGGAATTCAGTTGCTTGAAAAAACGCGTTTATCTCGGGCTGAAAAACACGTTTTGAATATTGTGCTGTTACTGCCCAATGACTTACAAGGGGGTGACCAAACTTGCAGAAACATGTTTATTTCTTCTGAAAAACACGTTTTGACAGTTTCTGCACACTGGGGTTAAGAGCTGAGTGTGTGGGCTCTTCTGAGCCTAGCACTTACAATGAGATTCTGCAGCCTGAAAAACGTGTTTATTTCGGGCTGAAAAACCCGTTTTGAAAAGTGTGCTGTTACTGCCCCAAAACTTACATGGGGGTTACCAAACTTGCAGAAACATGTTTATTTCTGCTGAAAAACACGTTTTGACACTTTCTGCACACTGGGGTTAAGAGCTGAGTGTGTGGGCTCTTCTGAGCCTTGCAATTACATGGGAATTCAGTTGCTTGAAAAAACGCGTTTATCTCGTGCTGAAAAACACGTTTTGAATAGTGTGCAGTTACTGCCCCATGACTTACAAGGGGGTGACCAAACTTACAGAAACATGTTTATTTCTGCTGAAAAACATGTTTTGACACTTTCTGCACACTGGGGTTAAGAGCAGAGTGTGTGGGCTCTTCTGAGCTTTGCAGTTACATAGGGATTCAGTTGTCTGAAAAAACACGTTTATTTCGGGCTGAAAAACACGTTTTGAAAAGTGTACAGTAACTGCCCCATAACTTACATGGGGTTGACCAAACTTGCAGAAACATGTTTATTTCTGCTGAAAAACACGTTTTGACACTTTCTGCACACTGGGGTTAAGAGCAGAGTGTGTGGGCTCTTCTGAGCCTTGCAGTTACATAGGGATTCAGTTGTCTGAAAAAACGCGTTTATTTCGGGCTGAAAAACACGTTTTGAAAAGTGTACTGTAACTGCCCCATAACTTACATGGGGTTGACCAAACTTGCAGAAACATGTTTATTTCTGCTGAAAAACATGTTTAGAGGCTTTCTGCACACTAGGGTTAAGAGCTGAGTGTGTGGGCTCGTCTGAGCCTTGCAGTTACATGGGATTTCAGTTGTCTGAAAAAACGCGTTTATTTCGGGCTGAAAAACACGTTTTGAAAAGTGTACTGTAACTGCCCCATAACTTACATGGGGTTGACCAAACTTGCAGAAACGTTTATTTCTGCTGAAAAACACGTTTAGACATTTTCTGCACACTGGGGTTAAGAGCAGAGTGTGTGGGCTCTTCTGAGCCTTGCAGTTACATAGGGATTCAGTTGTCTGAAAAAACTCGTTTATTTCGGCTGAAAAACACGTTTTGAAAAGTGTACTGTAACTGCCCCATAACTTACATGGGGTTGACCAAACTTGCAGAAACATGTTTATTTCTGCTGAAAAACACGTTTTGACACTTTCTGCACACTGGGGTTAAGAGCAGAGTGTGTGGGCTCTTCTGAGCCTTGCAGTTACATAGGGATTCAGTTGTCTGAAAAAACGCGTTTATTTCGGGCTGAAAAACACGTTTTGAAAAGTGTACTGTAACTGCCCCATAACTTACATGGGGGTGACCAAACTTGCTGAAACACGTTTATTTCTGCTGAAAGACACGTTTTGACACTTTCTGCACACTGGGGTTAAGAGCTGAGTGTGTGGGCTCTTCTGAGCCTTGCAATTACATGGGAATTCAGTTGCTTGAAAAAACGCGTTTATCTCGGGCTGAAAAACACGTCTTGAATAGTGTGCTGTTACTGCCCCATGACTTACAAGGGGGTGACCAAACTTGCAGAAACATGTTTATTTCTGCTGAAAAACACGTTTTGACAGTTTCTGCACACTGGGGTTAAGAGCTGAGTGTGTGGGCTCTTCTGAGCCTAGCAGTTACAATGAGATTCTGCAGCCTGAAAAACGCGTTTATTTCGGGCTGAAAAACCCATTTTGAAAAGTGTGCTGTTACTGCCCCAAAACTTACATGGGGGTTACCAAACTTGCAGAAACATGTTTATTTCTGCTGAAAAACACGTTTTGACTCTTTCTGCACACTGGGGTTAAGAGCTGAGTGTGTGGGCTCTTCTGAGCCTTGCAGTTACATGGGAATTCAGTTGCCTGAAAAAACGCGTTTATCTCGGGCTGAAAAACACATTTTGAATAGTGTGCTGTTACTGCCCCATAACTTACAAGGGGGTGACCAAACTTGCAGAAACATGTTTATTTCTGCTGAAAAACATATTTAGAGGCTTTCTGCACACTAGGGTTAAGAGCAGAGTGTGTGGGCTCTTCTGAGCCTTGCAGTTATATAGGGATTCAGTTGTCTGAAAAAACGCGTTTATTTCGGGCTGAAAAACACGTTTTGAAAAGTGTACTGTAACTGCCCCATAACTTACATGGGGTTGAACAAACTTGCAGAAACGTTTATTTCTGCTGAAAAACACGTTTAGACACTTTCTGCACACTGGGGTTAAGAGCAGAGTGTGTGGGCTCTTCTGAGCCTTGGAGTTACATAGGGATTCAGTTGTCTGAAAAAACGCGTTTATTTCGGCTGAAAAACACGTTTTGAAAAGTGTACTGTAACTGCCCCATAACTTACATGGGGTTGAACAAACTTGCAGAAACGTTTATTTCTGCTGAAAAACACGTTTAGACACTTTCTGCACACTGGGGTTAAGAGCAGAGTGTGTGGGCTCTTCTGAGCCTTGCAGTTACATAGGGATTCAGTTGTCTGAAAAAACGCGTTTATTTCGGCTGAAAAACACGTTTTGAAAAGTGTACTGTAACTGCCCCATAACTTACATGGGGTTGAACAAACTTGCAGAAACGTTTATTTCTGCTGAAAAACACGTTTAGACACTTTCTGCACACTGGGGTTAAGAGCAGAGTGTGTGGGCTCTTCTGAGCCTTGCAGTTACATAGGGATTCAGTTGTCTGAAAAAACGCGTTTATTTCGGCTGAAAAACACGTTTTGAAAAGTGTACTGTAACTGCCCCATAACTTACATGGGGTTGAACAAACTTGCAGAAACGTTTATTTCTGCTGAAAAACACGTTTAGACACTTTCTGCACACTGGGGTTAAGAGCAGAGTGTGTGGGCTCTTCTGAGCCTTGCAGTTACATAGGGATTCAGTTGTCTGAAAAAACGCGTTTATTTCTGGCTGAAAAACACGTTTTGAAAAGTGTACTGTAACTGCCCCATAACTTACATGGGGGTGACCAAACTTGCTGAAACACGTTTATTTCTGCTGAAAAACATGTTCTGACACTTTCTGCACATTGGGGTTAAGAGCTGAGTGTGTGGGCTCTTCTGAGCCTTGCAATTACATGGGAATTCAGTTGCTTGAAAAAACGCGTTTATCTCGGGCTGAAAAACACGTTTTGAATATTGTGCTGTTACTGCCCAATGACTTACAAGGGGGTGACCAAACTTGCAGAAACATGTTTATTTCTTCTGAAAAACACGTTTTGACAGTTTCTGCACACTGGGGTTAAGAGCTGAGTGTGTGGGCTCTTCTGAGCCTAGCACTTACAATGAGATTCTGCAGCCTGAAAAACGTGTTTATTTCGGGCTGAAAAACCCGTTTTGAAAAGTGTGCTGTTACTGCCCCAAAACTTACATGGGGGTTACCAAACTTGCAGAAACATGTTTATTTCTGCTGAAAAACACGTTTTGACACTTTCTGCACACTGGGGTTAAGAGCTGAGTGTGTGGGCTCTTCTGAGCCTTGCAATTACATGGGAATTCAGTTGCTTGAAAAAACGCGTTTATCTCGTGCTGAAAAACACGTTTTGAATAGTGTGCAGTTACTGCCCCATGACTTACAAGGGGGTGACCAAACTTACAGAAACATGTTTATTTCTGCTGAAAAACATGTTTTGACACTTTCTGCACACTGGGGTTAAGAGCAGAGTGTGTGGGCTCTTCTGAGCTTTGCAGTTACATAGGGATTCAGTTGTCTGAAAAAACACGTTTATTTCGGGCTGAAAAACACGTTTTGAAAAGTGTACAGTAACTGCCCCATAACTTACATGGGGTTGACCAAACTTGCAGAAACATGTTTATTTCTGCTGAAAAACACGTTTTGACACTTTCTGCACACTGGGGTTAAGAGCAGAGTGTGTGGGCTCTTCTGAGCCTTGCAGTTACATAGGGATTCAGTTGTCTGAAAAAACGCGTTTATTTCGGGCTGAAAAACACGTTTTGAAAAGTGTACTGTAACTGCCCCATAACTTACATGGGGTTGACCAAACTTGCAGAAACATGTTTATTTCTGCTGAAAAACATGTTTAGAGGCTTTCTGCACACTAGGGTTAAGAGCTGAGTGTGTGGGCTCGTCTGAGCCTTGCAGTTACATGGGATTTCAGTTGTCTGAAAAAACGCGTTTATTTCGGGCTGAAAAACACGTTTTGAAAAGTGTACTGTAACTGCCCCATAACTTACATGGGGTTGACCAAACTTGCAGAAACGTTTATTTCTGCTGAAAAACACGTTTAGACATTTTCTGCACACTGGGGTTAAGAGCAGAGTGTGTGGGCTCTTCTGAGCCTTGCAGTTACATAGGGATTCAGTTGTCTGAAAAAACTCGTTTATTTCGGCTGAAAAACACGTTTTGAAAAGTGTACTGTAACTGCCCCATAACTTACATGGGGTTGACCAAACTTGCAGAAACATGTTTATTTCTGCTGAAAAACACGTTTTGACACTTTCTGCACACTGGGGTTAAGAGCAGAGTGTGTGGGCTCTTCTGAGCCTTGCAGTTACATAGGGATTCAGTTGTCTGAAAAAACGCGTTTATTTCGGGCTGAAAAACACGTTTTGAAAAGTGTACTGTAACTGCCCCATAACTTACATGGGGGTGACCAAACTTGCTGAAACACGTTTATTTCTGCTGAAAGACACGTTTTGACACTTTCTGCACACTGGGGTTAAGAGCTGAGTGTGTGGGCTCTTCTGAGCCTTGCAATTACATGGGAATTCAGTTGCTTGAAAAAACGCGTTTATCTCGGGCTGAAAAACACGTCTTGAATAGTGTGCTGTTACTGCCCCATGACTTACAAGGGGGTGACCAAACTTGCAGAAACATGTTTATTTCTGCTGAAAAACACGTTTTGACAGTTTCTGCACACTGGGGTTAAGAGCTGAGTGTGTGGGCTCTTCTGAGCCTAGCAGTTACAATGAGATTCTGCAGCCTGAAAAACGCGTTTATTTCGGGCTGAAAAACCCATTTTGAAAAGTGTGCTGTTACTGCCCCAAAACTTACATGGGGGTTACCAAACTTGCAGAAACATGTTTATTTCTGCTGAATAACACGTTTTGACTCTTTCTGCACACTGGGGTTAAGAGCTGAGTGTGTGGGCTCTTCTGAGCCTTGCAGTTACATGGGAATTCAGTTGCCTGAAAAAACGCGTTTATCTCGGGCTGAAAAACACATTTTGAATAGTGTGCTGTTACTGCCCCATAACTTACAAGGGGGTGACCAAACTTGCAGAAACATGTTTATTTCTGCTGAAAAACATATTTAGAGGCTTTCTGCACACTAGGGTTAAGAGCAGAGTGTGTGGGCTCTTCTGAGCCTTGCAGTTATATAGGGATTCAGTTGTCTGAAAAAACGCGTTTATTTCGGGCTGAAAAACACGTTTTGAAAAGTGTACTGTAACTGCCCCATAACTTACATGGGGTTGAACAAACTTGCAGAAACGTTTATTTCTGCTGAAAAACACGTTTAGACACTTTCTGCACACTGGGGTTAAGAGCAGAGTGTGTGGGCTCTTCTGAGCCTTGGAGTTACATAGGGATTCAGTTGTCTGAAAAAACGCGTTTATTTCGGCTAAAAAACACGTTTTGAAAAGTGTACTGTAACTGCCCCATAACTTACATGGGGTTGAACAAACTTGCAGAAACGTTTATTTCTGCTGAAAAACACGTTTAGACACTTTCTGCACACTGGGGTTAAGAGCAGAGTGTGTGGGCTCTTCTGAGCCTTGCAGTTACATAGGGATTCAGTTGTCTGAAAAAACGCGTTTATTTCGGCTGAAAAACACGTTTTGAAAAGTGTACTGTAACTGCCCCATAACTTACATGGGGTTGAACAAACTTGCAGAAACGTTTATTTCTGCTGAAAAACACGTTTAGACACTTTCTGCACACTGGGGTTAAGAGCAGAGTGTGTGGGCTCTTCTGAGCCTTGCAGTTACATAGGGATTCAGTTGTCTGAAAAAACGCGTTTATTTCGGCTGAAAAACACGTTTTGAAAAGTGTACTGTAACTGCCCCATAACTTACATGGGGTTGAACAAACTTGCAGAAACGTTTATTTCTGCTGAAAAACACGTTTAGACACTTTCTGCACACTGGGGTTAAGAGCAGAGTGTGTGGGCTCTTCTGAGCCTTGCAGTTACATAGGGATTCAGTTGTCTGAAAAAACGCGTTTATTTCGGCTGAAAAACACGTTTTGAAAAGTGTACTGTAACTGCCCCATAACTTACATGGGGTTGACCAAACTTGCAGAAACATGTTTATTTCTGCTGAAAAACACGTTTTGACACTTTCTGCACACTGGGGTTAAGAGCAGAGTGTGTGGGCTCTTCTGAGCCTTGCAGTTACATAGGGATTCAGTTGTCTGAAAAAACGCGTTTATTTCTGGCTGAAAAACACGTTTTGAAAAGTGTACTGTAACTGCCCCATAACTTACATGGGGGTGACCAAACTTGCTGAAACACGTTTATTTCTGCTGAAAAACACGTTCTGACACTTTCTGCACATTGGGGTTAAGAGCTGAGTGTGTGGGCTCTTCTGAGCCTTGCAATTACATGGGAATTCAGTTGCTTGAAAAAACGCGTTTATCTCGGGCTGAAAAACACGTTTTGAATATTGTGCTGTTACTGCCCCATGACTTACAAGGGGGTGACCAAACTTGCAGAAACATGTTTATTTCTTCTGAAAAACACGTTTTGACAGTTTCTGCACACTGGGGTTAAGAGCTGAGTGTGTGGGCTCTTTTGAGCCTAGCACTTACAATGAGATTCTGCAGCCTGAAAAACGTGTTTATTTCGGGCTGAAAAACCCGTTTTGAAAAGTGTGCTGTTACTGCCCCAAAACTTACATGGGGGTTACCAAACTTGCAGAAACATGTTTATTTCTGCTGAAAAACACGTTTTGACTCTTTCTGCACACTGGGGTTAAGAGCTGAGTGTGTGGGCTCGTCTGAGCCTTGCAGTTACATGGGATTTCAGTTGCCTGAAAAAAGGCGTTTATTTCGGGATGAAAAACACGTTTTGAAAAGTGTGCTGTTACTGCCCCAAAACTTACATGGGGGTTACCAAACTTGCAGAAACATGTTGATTTCTGCTGAAAAACACGTTTTGACTCTTTCTGCACACTGGGGTTAAGAGCTGAGTGTGTGGGCTCTTCTGAGCCTTGCAGTTACATGGGAATTCAGTTGCTTGAAAAAACGCGTTTATCTCGGGCTGAAAAACACGTTTTGAATAGTGTGCTGTTACTGCCCCATGACTTACAAGGGGGTGACCAAACTTGCAGAAACATGTTTATTTCTGCTGAAAAACACGTTTTGACACTTTCTGCACACTGGGGTTAAGAGCAGAGTGTGTGGGCTCTTCTGAGCCTTGCAGTTACATGGGAATTCAGTTGTCTGAAAAAACGCGTTTATTTCGGGCTGAAAAACACGTTTTGAAAAGTGTACAGTAACTGCCCCATAACTTACATGGGGTTGACCAAACTTGCAGAAACATGTTTATTTCTGCTGAAAAACACGTTTTGACACTTTCTGCACACTGGGGTTAAGAGCTGAGTGTGTGGGCTCTTCTGAGCCTTGCAGTTACATGGGAATTCAGATGCTTGAAAAAACGTGTTTATCACGGGCTGAAAAACACGTTTTGAATAGTGTGCTGTTACTGCCCCATGACTTACAAGGGGGTGACCAAACTTGCAGAAACATGTTTATTTCTGCTGAAAAACACGTTTTGACACTTTCTGCACACTGGGGTTAAGAGCAGAGTGTGTGGGCTCTTCTGAGCCTTGCAGTTACATGGGAATTCAGTTGCTTGAAAAAACGCGTTTATCTCGGGCTGAAAAACACGTTTTGAATATTGTGCTGTTACTGCCCCATGACTTACAAGGGGGTGACCAAACTTGCAGAAACATGTTTATTTCTTCTGAAAAACACGTTTTGACAGTTTCTGCACACTGGGGTTAAGAGCTGAGTGTGTGGGCTCTTCTGAGCCTAGCACTTACAATGAGATTCTGCAGCCTGAAAAACGTGTTTATTTCGGGCTGAAAAACCCGTTTTGAAAAGTGTGCTGTTACTGCCCCAAAACTTACATGGGGGTTACCAAACTTGCAGAAACATGTTTATTTCTGCTGAAAAACACGTTTTGACTCTTTCTGCACACTGGGGTTAAGAGCTGAGTGTGTGGGCTCTTCTGAGCCTTGCAGTTACATGGGAATTCAGTTGCTTGAAAAAACGCGTTTATCTCGGGCTGAAAAACACGTTTTGAATAGTGTGCTGTTACTGCCCCATGACTTACAAGGGGGTGACCAAACTTGCAGAAACATGTTTATTTCTGCTGAAAAACACGTTTTGACACTTTCTGCACACTGGGGTTAAGAGCAGAGTGTGTGGGCTCTTCTGAGCCTTGCAGTTACATGGGAATTCAGTTGTCTGAAAAAACGCGTTTATTTCGGGCTGAAAAACACGTTTTGAAAAGTGTACAGTAACTGCCCCATAACTTACATGGGGTTGACCAAACTTGCAGAAACATGTTTATTTCTGCTGAAAAACACGTTTTGACACTTTCTGCACACTGGGGTTAAGAGCAGAGTGTGTGGGCTCTTCTGAGCCTTGCAGTTACATAGGGATTCAGTTGTCTGAAAAAACGCGTTTATTTCGGGCTGAAAAACACGTTTTGAAAAGTGTACGGTAACTGCCCCATAACTTACATGGGGTTGACCAAACTTGCAAAAACATGTTTATTTCTGCTGAAAAACATGTTTAGAGGCTTTCTGCACACTAGGGTTAAGAGCTGAGTGTGTGGGCTCGTCTGAGCCTTGCAGTTACATGGGATTTCAGTTGTCTGAAAAAACGCGTTTATTTCGGGCTGAAAAACACGTTTTGAAAAGTGTACTGTAACTGCCCCATAACTTACATGGGGTTGACCAAACTTGCAGAAACGTTTATTTCTGCTGAAAAACACGTTTAGACATTTTCTGCACACTGGGGTTAAGAGCAGAGTGTGTGGGCTCTTCTGAGCCTTGCAGTTACATAGGGATTCAGTTGTCTGAAAAAACTCGTTTATTTCGGCTGAAAAACACGTTTTGAAAAGTGTACTGTAACTGCCCCATAACTTACATGGGGTTGACCAAACTTGCAGAAACATGTTTATTTCTGCTGAAAAACACGTTTTGACACTTTCTGCACACTGGGGTTAAGAGCAGAGTGTGTGGGCTCTTCTGAGCTTTGCAGTTACATAGGGATTCAGTTGTCTGAAAAAACGCGTTTATTTCGGGCTGAAAAACACGTTTTGAAAAGTGTACTGTAACTGCCCCATAACTGACATGGGGTTGACCAAACATGCAGAAACATGTTTATTTCTGCTGAAAAACACGTTTTGACACTTTCTGCACACTGGGGTTAAGAGCAGAGTGTGTGGGCTCTTCTGAGCCTTGCAGTTACATAGGGATTCAGTTGTCTGAAAAAACGCGTTTATTTCTGGCTGAAAAACACATTTTGAAAAGTGTACTGTAACTGCCCCATAACTTACATGGGGTTGAACAAACTTGCAGAAACGTTTATTTCTGCTGAAAAACACGTTTAGACACTTTCTGCACACTGGGGTTAAGAGCAGAGTGTGTGGGCTCTTCTGAGCCTTGCAGTTACATAGGGATTCAGTTGTCTGAAAAAACGCGTTTATTTCGGCTGAAAAACACGTTTTGAAAAGTGTACTGTAACTGCCCCATAACTTACATGGGGTTGAACAAACTTGCAGAAACGTTTATTTCTGCTGAAAAACACGTTTAGACACTTTCTGCACACTGGGGTTAAGAGCAGAGTGTGTGGGCTCTTCTGAGCCTTGCAGTTACATAGGGATTCAGTTGTCTGAAAAAACGCGTTTATTTCGGCTGAAAAACACGTTTTGAAAAGTGTACTGTAACTGCCCCATAACTTACATGGGGTTGACCAAACTTGCAGAAACATGTTGATTTCTGCTGAAAAACACGTTTTGACTCTTTCTGCACACTGGGGTTAAGAGCTGAGTGTGTGGGCTCTTCTGAGCCTTGCAGTTACATGGGAATTCAGTTGCTTGAAAAAACGCGTTTATCTCGGGCTGAAAAACACGTTTTGAATAGTGTGCTGTTACTGCCCCATGACTTACAAGGGGGTGACCAAACTTGCAGAAACATGTTTATTTCTGCTGAAAAACACGTTTTGACACTTTCTGCACACTGGGGTTAAGAGCAGAGTGTGTGGGCTCTTCTGAGCCTTGCAGTTACATGGGAATTCAGTTGTCTGAAAAAACGCGTTTATTTCGGGCTGAAAAACACGTTTTGAAAAGTGTACAGTAACTGCCCCATAACTTACATGGGGTTGACCAAACTTGCAGAAACATGTTTATTTCTGCTGAAAAACACGTTTTGACACTTTCTGCACACTGGGGTTAAGAGCAGAGTGTGTGGGCTCTTCTGAGCCTTGCAGTTACATGGGAATTCAGATGCTTGAAAAAACGCGTTTATCACGGGCTGAAAAACACGTTTTGAATAGTGTGCTGTTACTGCCCCATGACTTACAAGGGGGTGACCAAACTTGCAGAAACATGTTTATTTCTGCTGAAAAACACGTTTTGACACTTTCTGCACACTGGGGTTAAGAGCAGAGTGTGTGGGCTCTTCTGAGCCTTGCAGTTACATAGGGATTCAGTTGTCTGAAAAAACGCGTTTATTTCGGGCTGAAAAACACGTTTTGAAAAGTGTACTGTAACTGCCCCATAACTTACATGGGGTTGACCAAACTTGCAAAAACATGTTTATTTCTGCTGAAAAACATGTTTAGAGGCTTTCTGCACACTAGGGTTAAGAGCTGAGTGTGTGGGCTCGTCTGAGCCTTGCAGTTACATGGGATTTCAGTTGTCTGAAAAAACGCGTTTATTTCGGGCTGAAAAACACGTTTTGAAAAAAGTACTGTAACTGCCCCATAACTTACATGGGGTTGACCAAACTTGCAGAAACGTTTATTTCTGCTGAAAAACACGTTTAGACATTTTCTGCACACTGGGGTTAAGAGCAGAGTGTGTGGGCTCTTCTGAGCCTTGCAGTTACATAGGGATTCAGTTGTCTGAAAAAACTCGTTTATTTCGGCTGAAAAACACGTTTTGAAAAGTGTACTGTAACTGCCCCATAACTTACAAGGGGGTGACCAAACTTGCAGAAACATGTTTATTTCTGCTGAAAAACACGTTTTGACACTTTCTGCACACTGGGGTTAAGAGCAGAGTGTGTGGGCTCTTCTGAGCCTTGCAGTTACATGGGAATTCAGTTGTCTGAAAAAACGCGTTTATTTCGGGCTGAAAAACACGTTTTGAAAAGTGTACAGTAACTGCCCCATAACTTACATGGGGTTGACCAAACTTGCAGAAACATGTTTATTTCTGCTGAAAAACACGTTTTGACACTTTCTGCACACTGGGGTTAAGAGCAGAGTGTGTGGGCTCTTCTGAGCCTTGCAGTTACATGGGAATTCAGATGCTTGAAAAAACGCGTTTATCACGGGCTGAAAAACACGTTTTGAATAGTGTGCTGTTACTGCCCCATGACTTACAAGGGGGTGACCAAACTTGCAGAAACATGTTTATTTCTGCTGAAAAACACGTTTTGACACTTTCTGCACACTGGGGTTAAGAGCAGAGTGTGTGGGCTCTTCTGAGCCTTGCAGTTACATAGGGATTCAGTTGTCTGAAAAAACGCGTTTATTTCGGGCTGAAAAACACGTTTTGAAAAGTGTACTGTAACTGCCCCATAACTTACATGGGGTTGACCAAACTTGCAAAAACATGTTTATTTCTGCTGAAAAACATGTTTAGAGGCTTTCTGCACACTAGGGTTAAGAGCTGAGTGTGTGGGCTCGTCTGAGCCTTGCAGTTACATGGGATTTCAGTTGTCTGAAAAAACGCGTTTATTTCGGGCTGAAAAACACGTTTTGAAAAAAGTACTGTAACTGCCCCATAACTTACATGGGGTTGACCAAACTTGCAGAAACGTTTATTTCTGCTGAAAAACACGTTTAGACATTTTCTGCACACTGGGGTTAAGAGCAGAGTGTGTGGGCTCTTCTGAGCCTTGCAGTTACATAGGGATTCAGTTGTCTGAAAAAACTCGTTTATTTCGGCTGAAAAACACGTTTTGAAAAGTGTACTGTAACTGCCCCATAACTTACATGGGGTTGACCAAACTTGCAGAAACATGTTTATTTCTGCTGAAAAACACGTTTTGACACTTTCTGCACACTGGGGTTAAGAGCAGAGTGTGTGGGCTCTTCTGAGCTTTGCAGTTACATAGGGATTCAGTTGTCTGAAAAAACGCGTTTATTTCGGGCTGAAAAACACGTTTTGAAAAGTGTACTGTAACTGCCCCATAACTGACATGGGGTTGACCAAACATGCAGAAACATGTTTATTTCTGCTGAAAAACACGTTTTGACACTTTCTGCACACTGGGGTTAAGAGCAGAGTGTGTGGGCTCTTCTGAGCCTTGCAGTTACATAGGGATTCAGTTGTCTGAAAAAACGCGTTTATTTCGGGCTGAAAAACACGTTTTGAAAAGTGTACAGTAACTGCCCCATAACTTACATGGGGTTGACCAAACTTGCAGAAACATGTTTATTTCTGCTGAAAAACACGTTTTGACACTTTCTGCACACTGGGGTTAAGAGCAGAGTGTGTGGGCTCTTCTGAGCCTTGCAGTTACATGGGAATTCAGATGCTTGAAAAAACGCGTTTATCACGGGCTGAAAAACACGTTTTGAATAGTGTGCTGTTACTGCCCCATGACTTACAAGGGGGTGACCAAACTTGCAGAAACATGTTTATTTCTGCTGAAAAACACGTTTTGACACTTTCTGCACACTGGGGTTAAGAGCAGAGTGTGTGGGCTCTTCTGAGCCTTGCAGTTACATAGGGATTCAGTTGTCTGAAAAAACGCGTTTATTTCGGGCTGAAAAACACGTTTTGAAAAGTGTACTGTAACTGCCCCATAACTTACATGGGGTTGACCAAACTTGCAAAAACATGTTTATTTCTGCTGAAAAACATGTTTAGAGGCTTTCTGCACACTAGGGTTAAGAGCTGAGTGTGTGGGCTCGTCTGAGCCTTGCAGTTACATGGGATTTCAGTTGTCTGAAAAAACGCGTTTATTTCGGGCTGAAAAACACGTTTTGAAAAGTGTACAGTAACTGCCCCATAACTTACATGGGGTTGACCAAACTTGCAGAAACATGTTTATTTCTGCTGAAAAACACGTTTTGACACTTTCTGCACACTGGGGTTAAGAGCAGAGTGTGTGGGCTCTTCTGAGCCTTGCAGTTACATGGGAATTCAGATGCTTGAAAAAACGCGTTTATCACGGGCTGAAAAACACGTTTTGAATAGTGTGCTGTTACTGCCCCATGACTTACAAGGGGGTGACCAAACTTGCAGAAACATGTTTATTTCTGCTGAAAAACACGTTTTGACACTTTCTGCACACTGGGGTTAAGAGCAGAGTGTGTGGGCTCTTCTGAGCCTTGCAGTTACATAGGGATTCAGTTGTCTGAAAAAACGCGTTTATTTCGGGCTGAAAAACACGTTTTGAAAAGTGTACTGTAACTGCCCAATGACTTACATGGGGTTGACCAAACTTGCAAAAACATGTTTATTTCTGCTGAAAAACATGTTTAGAGGCTTTCTGCACACTAGGGTTAAGAGCTGAGTGTGTGGGCTCGTCTGAGCCTTGCAGTTACATGGGATTTCAGTTGTCTGAAAAAACGCGTTTATTTCGGGCTGAAAAACACGTTTTGAAAAGTGTACTGTAACTGCCCCATAACTTACATGGGGTTGACCAAACTTGCAGAAACGTTTATTTCTGCTGAAAAACACGTTTAGACATTTTCTGCACACTGGGGTTAAGAGCAGAGTGTGTGGGCTCTTCTGAGCCTTGCAGTTACATAGGGATTCAGTTGTCTGAAAAAACTCGTTTATTTCGGCTGAAAAACACGTTTTGAAAAGTGTACTGTAACTGCCCCATAACTTACATGGGGTTGACCAAACTTGCAGAAACATGTTTATTTCTGCTGAAAAACACGTTTTGACACTTTCTGCACACTGGGGTTAAGAGCAGAGTGTGTGGGCTCTTCTGAGCTTTGCAGTTACATAGGGATTCAGTTGTCTGAAAAAACGCGTTTATTTCGGGCTGAAAAACACGTTTTGAAAAGTGTACTGTAACTGCCCCATAACTGACATGGGGTTGACCAAACATGCAGAAACATGTTTATTTCTGCTGAAAAACACGTTTTGACACTTTCTGCACACTGGGGTTAAGAGCAGAGTGTGTGGGCTCTTCTGAGCCTTGCAGTTACATAGGGATTCAGTTGTCTGAAAAAACGCGTTTATTTCTGGCTGAAAAACACATTTTGAAAAGTGTACTGTAACTGCCCCATAACTTACATGGGGTTGAACAAACTTGCAGAAACGTTTATTTCTGCTGAAAAACACGTTTAGACACTTTCTGCACACTGGGGTTAAGAGCAGAGTGTGTGGGCTCTTCTGAGCCTTGCAGTTACATAGGGATTCAGTTGTCTGAAAAAACGCGTTTATTTCGGCTGAAAAACACGTTTTGAAAAGTGTACTGTAACTGCCCCATAACTTACATGGGGTTGAACAAACTTGCAGAAACGTTTATTTCTGCTGAAAAACACGTTTAGACACTTTCTGCACACTGGGGTTAAGAGCAGAGTGTGTGGGCTCTTCTGAGCCTTGCAGTTACATAGGGATTCAGTTGTCTGAAAAAACGCGTTTATTTCGGCTGAAAAACACGTTTTGAAAAGTGTACTGTAACTGCCCCATAACTTACATGGGGTTGACCAAACTTGCAGAAACATGTTGATTTCTGCTGAAAAACACGTTTTGACTCTTTCTGCACACTGGGGTTAAGAGCTGAGTGTGTGGGCTCTTCTGAGCCTTGCAGTTACATGGGAATTCAGTTGCTTGAAAAAACGCGTTTATCTCGGGCTGAAAAACACGTTTTGAATAGTGTGCTGTTACTGCCCCATGACTTACAAGGGGGTGACCAAACTTGCAGAAACATGTTTATTTCTGCTGAAAAACACGTTTTGACACTTTCTGCACACTGGGGTTAAGAGCAGAGTGTGTGGGCTCTTCTGAGCCTTGCAGTTACATGGGAATTCAGTTGTCTGAAAAAACGCGTTTATTTCGGGCTGAAAAACACGTTTTGAAAAGTGTACAGTAACTGCCCCATAACTTACATGGGGTTGACCAAACTTGCAGAAACATGTTTATTTCTGCTGAAAAACACGTTTTGACACTTTCTGCACACTGGGGTTAAGAGCAGAGTGTGTGGGCTCTTCTGAGCCTTGCAGTTACATGGGAATTCAGATGCTTGAAAAAACGCGTTTATCACGGGCTGAAAAACAAGTTTTGAATAGTGTGCTGTTACTGCCCCATGACTTACAAGGGGGTGACCAAACTTGCAGAAACATGTTTATTTCTGCTGAAAAACACGTTTTGACACTTTCTGCACACTGGGGTTAAGAGCAGAGTGTGTGGGCTCTTCTGAGCCTTGCAGTTACATAGGGATTCAGTTGTCTGAAAAAACGCGTTTATTTCTGGCTGAAAAACACGTTTTGAAAAGTGTACTGTAACTGCCCCATAACTTACATGGGGGTGACCAAACTTGCTGAAACACGTTTATTTCTGCTGAAAAACACGTTCTGACACTTTCTGCACATTGGGGTTAAGAGCTGAGTGTGTGGGCTCTTCTGAGCCTTGCAATTACATGGGAATTCAGTTGCTTGAAAAAACGCGTTTATCTCGGGCTGAAAAACACGTTTTGAATATTGTGCTGTTACTGCCCCATGACTTACAAGGGGGTGACCAAACTTGCAGAAACATGTTTATTTCTTCTGAAAAACACGTTTTGACAGTTTCTGCACACTGGGGTTAAGAGCTGAGTGTGTGGGCTCTTCTGAGCCTAGCACTTACAATGAGATTCTGCAGCCTGAAAAACGTGTTTATTTCGGGCTGAAAAACCCGTTTTGAAAAGTGTGCTGTTACTGCCCCAAAACTTACATGGGGGTTACCAAACTTGCAGAAACATGTTTATTTCTGCTGAAAAACACGTTTTGACTCTTTCTGCACACTGGGGTTAAGAGCTGAGTGTGTGGGCTCTTCTGAGCCTTGCAGTTACATGGGAATTCAGTTGCTTGAAAAAACGCGTTTATCTCGGGCTGAAAAACACGTTTTGAATAGTGTGCTGTTACTGCCCCATGACTTACAAGGGGGTGACCAAACTTGCAGAAACATGTTTATTTCTGCTGAAAAACACGTTTTGACACTTTCTGCACACTGGGGTTAAGAGCTGAGTGTGTGGGCTCTTCTGAGCCTTGCAATTACATGGGAATTCAGTTGCTTGAAAAAACGCGTTTATCTCGTGCTGAAAAACACGTTTTGAATAGTGTGCAGTTACTGCCCCATGACTTACAAGGGGGTGACCAAACTTACAGAAACATGTTTATTTCTGCTGAAAAACATGTTTTGACACTTTCTGCACACTGGGGTTAAGAGCAGAGTGTGTGGGCTCTTCTGAGCTTTGCAGTTACATAGGGATTCAGTTGTCTGAAAAAACACGTTTATTTCGGGCTGAAAAACACGTTTTGAAAAGTGTACAGTAACTGCCCCATAACTTACATGGGGTTGACCAAACTTGCAGAAACATGTTTATTTCTGCTGAAAAACACGTTTTGACACTTTCTGCACACTGGGGTTAAGAGCAGAGTGTGTGGGCTCTTCTGAGCCTTGCAGTTACATAGGGATTCAGTTGTCTGAAAAAACGCGTTTATTTCGGGCTGAAAAACACGTTTTGAAAAGTGTACTGTAACTGCCCCATAACTTACATGGGGTTGACCAAACTTGCAGAAACATGTTTATTTCTGCTGAAAAACATGTTTAGAGGCTTTCTGCACACTAGGGTTAAGAGCTGAGTGTGTGGGCTCGTCTGAGCCTTGCAGTTACATGGGATTTCAGTTGTCTGAAAAAACGCGTTTATTTCGGGCTGAAAAACACGTTTTGAAAAGTGTACTGTAACTGCCCCATAACTTACATGGGGTTGACCAAACTTGCAGAAACGTTTATTTCTGCTGAAAAACACGTTTAGACATTTTCTGCACACTGGGGTTAAGAGCAGAGTGTGTGGGCTCTTCTGAGCCTTGCAGTTACATAGGGATTCAGTTGTCTGAAAAAACTCGTTTATTTCGGCTGAAAAACACGTTTTGAAAAGTGTACTGTAACTGCCCCATAACTTACATGGGGTTGACCAAACTTGCAGAAACATGTTTATTTCTGCTGAAAAACACGTTTTGACACTTTCTGCACACTGGGGTTAAGAGCAGAGTGTGTGGGCTCTTCTGAGCCTTGCAGTTACATAGGGATTCAGTTGTCTGAAAAAACGCGTTTATTTCGGGCTGAAAAACACGTTTTGAAAAGTGTACTGTAACTGCCCCATAACTTACATGGGGGTGACCAAACTTGCTGAAACACGTTTATTTCTGCTGAAAGACACGTTTTGACACTTTCTGCACACTGGGGTTAAGAGCTGAGTGTGTGGGCTCTTCTGAGCCTTGCAATTACATGGGAATTCAGTTGCTTGAAAAAACGCGTTTATCTCGGGCTGAAAAACACGTCTTGAATAGTGTGCTGTTACTGCCCCATGACTTACAAGGGGGTGACCAAACTTGCAGAAACATGTTTATTTCTGCTGAAAAACACGTTTTGACAGTTTCTGCACACTGGGGTTAAGAGCTGAGTGTGTGGGCTCTTCTGAGCCTAGCAGTTACAATGAGATTCTGCAGCCTGAAAAACGCGTTTATTTCGGGCTGAAAAACCCATTTTGAAAAGTGTGCTGTTACTGCCCCAAAACTTACATGGGGGTTACCAAACTTGCAGAAACATGTTTATTTCTGCTGAAAAACACGTTTTGACTCTTTCTGCACACTGGGGTTAAGAGCTGAGTGTGTGGGCTCTTCTGAGCCTTGCAGTTACATGGGAATTCAGTTGCCTGAAAAAACGCGTTTATCTCGGGCTGAAAAACACATTTTGAATAGTGTGCTGTTACTGCCCCATAACTTACAAGGGGGTGACCAAACTTGCAGAAACATGTTTATTTCTGCTGAAAAACATATTTAGAGGCTTTCTGCACACTAGGGTTAAGAGCAGAGTGTGTGGGCTCTTCTGAGCCTTGCAGTTATATAGGGATTCAGTTGTCTGAAAAAACGCGTTTATTTCGGGCTGAAAAACACGTTTTGAAAAGTGTACTGTAACTGCCCCATAACTTACATGGGGTTGACCAAACTTGCAGAAACATGTTTATTTCTGCTGAAAAACACGTTTTGACACTTTCTGCACACTGGGGTTAAGAGCAGAGTGTGTGGGCTCTTCTGAGCCTTGCAGTTACATGGGATTTCAGTTGTCTGAAAAAACGCGTTTATTTCTGGCTGAAAAACACGTTTTGAAAAGTGTACTGTAACTGCCCCATAACTTACATGGGGTTGAACAAACTTGCAGAAACGTTTATTTCTGCTGAAAAACACGTTTAGACACTTTCTGCACACTGGGGTTAAGAGCAGAGTGTGTGGGCTCTTCTGAGCCTTGGAGTTACATAGGGATTCAGTTGTCTGAAAAAACGCGTTTATTTCGGCTGAAAAACACGTTTTGAAAAGTGTACTGTAACTGCCCCATAACTTACATGGGGTTGAACAAACTTGCAGAAACGTTTATTTCTGCTGAAAAACACGTTTAGACACTTTCTGCACACTGGGGTTAAGAGCAGAGTGTGTGGGCTCTTCTGAGCCTTGCAGTTACATAGGGATTCAGTTGTCTGAAAAAACGCGTTTATTTCGGCTGAAAAACACGTTTTGAAAATTGTACTGTAACTGCCCCATAACTTACATGGGGTTGAACAAACTTGCAGAAACGTTTATTTCTGCTGAAAAACACGTTTAGACACTTTCTGCACACTGGGGTTAAGAGCAGAGTGTGTGGGCTCTTCTGAGCCTTGCAGTTACATAGGGATTCAGTTGTCTGAAAAAACGCGTTTATTTCGGCTGAAAAACACGTTTTGAAAAGTGTACTGTAACTGCCCCATAACTTACATGGGGTTGACCAAACTTGCAGAAACATGTTTATTTCTGCTGAAAAACACGTTTTGACACTTTCTGCACACTGGGGTTAAGAGCAGAGTGTGTGGGCTCTTCTGAGCCTTGCAGTTACATAGGGATTCAGTTGTCTGAAAAAACGCGTTTATTTCTGGCTGAAAAACACGTTTTGAAAAGTGTACTGTAACTGCCCCATAACTTACATGGGGGTGACCAAACTTGCTGAAACACGTTTATTTCTGCTGAAAAACACGTTCTGACACTTTCTGCACATTGGGGTTAAGAGCTGAGTGTGTGGGCTCTTCTGAGCCTTGCAATTACATGGGAATTCAGTTGCTTGAAAAAACGCGTTTATCTCGGGCTGAAAAACATGTTTTGAATATTGTGCTGTTACTGCCCCATGACTTACAAGGGGGTGACCAAACTTGCAGAAACATGTTTATTTCTTCTGAAAAACACGTTTTGACAGTTTCTGCACACTGGGGTTAAGAGCTGAGTGTGTGGGCTCTTCTGAGCCTAGCACTTACAATGAGATTCTGCAGCCTGAAAAACGTGTTTATTTCGGGCTGAAAAACCCGTTTTGAAAAGTGTGCTGTTACTGCCCCAAAACTTACATGGGGGTTACCAAACTTGCAGAAACATGTTTATTTCTGCTGAAAAACACGTTTTGACTCTTTCTGCACACTGGGGTTAAGAGCTGAGTGTGTGGGCTCGTCTGAGCCTTGCAGTTACATGGGATTTCAGTTGCCTGAAAAAAGGCGTTTATTTCGGGATGAAAAACACGTTTTGAAAAGTGTGCTGTTACTGCCCCAAAAATTACATGGGGGTTACCAAACTTGCAGAAACATGTTGATTTCTGCTGAAAAACA
Organism: Lepisosteus oculatus; assembly: GCF_040954835.1. Classification (NCBI taxonomy): domain Eukaryota; kingdom Metazoa; phylum Chordata; class Actinopteri; order Semionotiformes; family Lepisosteidae; genus Lepisosteus; species Lepisosteus oculatus. The sequence continues at coordinate 15,701,813 of NC_090720.1, read as the reverse complement.
CGTTTTGACTCTTTCTGCACACTGGGGTTAAGAGCTGAGTGTGTGGGCTCTTCTGAGCCTTGCAGTTACATGGGAATTCAGATGCTTGAAAAAACGCGTTTATCACGGGCTGAAAAACACGTTTTGAATAGTGTGCTGTTACTGCCCCATGACTTACAAGGGGGTGACCAAACTTGCAGAAACATGTTTATTTCTGCTGAAAAACACGTTTTGACACTTTCTGCACACTGGGGTTAAGAGCAGAGTGTGTGGGCTCTTCTGAGCCTTGCAGTTACATAGGGATTCAGTTGTCTGAAAAAACGCGTTTATTTCTGGCTGAAAAACACGTTTTGAAAAGTGTACTGTAACTGCCCCATAACTTACATGGGGGTGACCAAACTTGCTGAAACACGTTTATTTCTGCTGAAAAACACGTTCTGACACTTTCTGCACATTGGGGTTAAGAGCTGAGTGTGTGGGCTCTTCTGAGCCTTGCAATTACATGGGAATTCAGTTGCTTGAAAAAACGCGTTTATCTCGGGCTGAAAAACACGTTTTGAATAGTGTGCTGTTACTGCCCCATGACTTACAAGGGGGTGACCAAACTTGCAGAAACATGTTTATTTCTGCTGAAAAACACGTTTTGACACTTTCTGCACACTGGGGTTAAGAGCAGAGTGTGTGGGCTCTTCTGAGCCTTGCAGTTACATAGGGATTCAGTTGTCTGAAAAAACGCGTTTATTTCTGGCTGAAAAACACGTTTTGAAAAGTGTACTGTAACTGCCCCATAACTTACATGGGGGTGACCAAACTTGCTGAAACACGTTTATTTCTGCTGAAAAACACGTTCTGACACTTTCTGCACATTGGGGTTAAGAGCTGAGTGTGTGGGCTCTTCTGAGCCTTGCAATTACATGGGAATTCAGTTGCTTGAAAAAACGCGTTTATCTCGGGCTGAAAAACACGTTTTGAATATTGTGCTGTTACTGCCCCATGACTTACAAGGGGGTGACCAAACTTGCAGAAACATGTTTATTTCTTCTGAAAAACACGTTTTGACAGTTTCTGCACACTGGGGTTAAGAGCTGAGTGTGTGGGCTCTTCTGAGCCTAGCACTTACAATGAGATTCTGCAGCCTGAAAAACGTGTTTATTTCGGGCTGAAAAACCCGTTTTGAAAAGTGTGCTGTTACTGCCCCAAAACTTACATGGGGGTTACCAAACTTGCAGAAACATGTTTATTTCTGCTGAAAAACACGTTTTGACTCTTTCTGCACACTGGGGTTAAGAGCTGAGTGTGTGGGCTCTTCTGAGCCTTGCAGTTACATGGGAATTCAGTTGCTTGAAAAAACGCGTTTATCTCGGGCTGAAAAACACGTTTTGAATAGTGTGCTGTTACTGCCCCATGACTTACAAGGGGGTGACCAAACTTGCAGAAACATGTTTATTTCTGCTGAAAAACACGTTTTGACACTTTCTGCACACTGGGGTTAAGAGCAGAGTGTGTGGGCTCTTCTGAGCCTTGCAGTTACATGGGAATTCAGTTGTCTGAAAAAACGCGTTTATTTCGGGCTGAAAAACACGTTTTGAAAAGTGTACAGTAACTGCCCCATAACTTACATGGGGTTGACCAAACTTGCAGAAACATGTTTATTTCTGCTGAAAAACACGTTTTGACACTTTCTGCACACTGGGGTTAAGAGCAGAGTGTGTGGGCTCTTCTGAGCCTTGCAGTTACATAGGGATTCAGTTGTCTGAAAAAACGCGTTTATTTCGGGCTGAAAAACACGTTTTGAAAAGTGTACTGTAACTGCCCCATAACTTACATGGGGTTGACCAAACTTGCAAAAACATGTTTATTTCTGCTGAAAAACATGTTTAGAGGCTTTCTGCACACTAGGGTTAAGAGCTGAGTGTGTGGGCTCGTCTGAGCCTTGCAGTTACATGGGATTTCAGTTGTCTGAAAAAACGCGTTTATTTCGGGCTGAAAAACACGTTTTGAAAAGTGTACTGTAACTGCCCCATAACTTACATGGGGTTGACCAAACTTGCAGAAACGTTTATTTCTGCTGAAAAACACGTTTAGACATTTTCTGCACACTGGGGTTAAGAGCAGAGTGTGTGGGCTCTTCTGAGCCTTGCAGTTACATAGGGATTCAGTTGTCTGAAAAAACTCGTTTATTTCGGCTGAAAAACACGTTTTGAAAAGTGTACTGTAACTGCCCCATAACTTACATGGGGTTGACCAAACTTGCAGAAACATGTTTATTTCTGCTGAAAAACACGTTTTGACACTTTCTGCACACTGGGGTTAAGAGCAGAGTGTGTGGGCTCTTCTGAGCTTTGCAGTTACATAGGGATTCAGTTGTCTGAAAAAACGCGTTTATTTCGGGCTGAAAAACACGTTTTGAAAAGTGTACTGTAACTGCCCCATAACTGACATGGGGTTGACCAAACATGCAGAAACATGTTTATTTCTGCTGAAAAACACGTTTTGACACTTTCTGCACACTGGGGTTAAGAGCAGAGTGTGTGGGCTCTTCTGAGCCTTGCAGTTACATAGGGATTCAGTTGTCTGAAAAAACGCGTTTATTTCTGGCTGAAAAACACATTTTGAAAAGTGTACTGTAACTGCCCCATAACTTACATGGGGTTGAACAAACTTGCAGAAACGTGTATTTCTGCTGAAAAACACGTTTAGACACTTTCTGCACACTGGGGTTAAGAGCAGAGTGTGTGGGCTCTTCTGAGCCTTGCAGTTACATAGGGATTCAGTTGTCTGAAAAAACGCGTTTATTTCGGCTGAAAAACACGTTTTGAAAAGTGTACTGTAACTGCCCCATAACTTACATGGTGTTGAACAAACTTGCAGAAACGTTTATTTCTGCTGAAAAACACGTTTAGACACTTTCTGCACACTGGGGTTAAGAGCATAGTGTGTGGGCTCTTCTGAGCCTTGCAGTTACATAGGGATTCAGTTGTCTGAAAAAACGCGTTTATTTCGGCTGAAAAACACGTTTTGAAAAGTGTACTGTAACTGCCCCATAACTTACATGGGGTTGACCAAACTTGCAGAAACATGTTTATTTCTGCTGAAAAACACGTTTTGACACTTTCTGCACACTGGGGTTAAGAGCAGAGTGTGTGGGCTCTTCTGAGCCTTGCAGTTACATAGGGATTCAGTTGTCTGAAAAAACGCGTTTATTTCTGGCTGAAAAACACGTTTTGAAAAGTGTACTGTAACTGCCCCATAACTTACATGGGGGTGACCAAACTTGCTGAAACACGTTTATTTCTGCTGAAAAACACGTTCTGACACTTTCTGCACATTGGGGTTAAGAGCTGAGTGTGTGGGCTCTTCTGAGCCTTGCAATTACATGGGAATTCAGTTGCTTGAAAAAACGCGTTTATCTCGGGCTGAAAAACACGTTTTGAATATTGTGCTGTTACTGCCCCATGACTTACAAGGGGGTGACCAAACTTGCAGAAACATGTTTATTTCTTCTGAAAAACACGTTTTGACAGTTTCTGCACACTGGGGTTAAGAGCTGAGTGTGTGGGCTCTTTTGAGCCTAGCACTTACAATGAGATTCTGCAGCCTGAAAAACGTGTTTATTTCGGGCTGAAAAACCCGTTTTGAAAAGTGTGCTGTTACTGCCCCAAAACTTACATGGGGGTTACCAAACTTGCAGAAACATGTTTATTTCTGCTGAAAAACACGTTTTGACTCTTTCTGCACACTGGGGTTAAGAGCTGAGTGTGTGGGCTCGTCTGAGCCTTGCAGTTACATGGGATTTCAGTTGCCTGAAAAAAGGCGTTTATTTCGGGATGAAAAACACGTTTTGAAAAGTGTGCTGTTACTGCCCCAAAACTTACATGGGGGTTACCAAACTTGCAGAAACATGTTGATTTCTGCTGAAAAACACGTTTTGACTCTTTCTGCACACTGGGGTTAAGAGCTGAGTGTGTGGGCTCTTCTGAGCCTTGCAGTTACATGGGAATTCAGTTGCTTGAAAAAACGCGTTTATCTCGGGCTGAAAAACACGTTTTGAATAGTGTGCTGTTACTGCCCCATGACTTACAAGGGGGTGACCAAACTTGCAGAAACATGTTTATTTCTGCTGAAAAACACGTTTTGACACTTTCTGCACACTGGGGTTAAGAGCAGAGTGTGTGGGCTCTTCTGAGCCTTGCAGTTACATGGGAATTCAGTTGTCTGAAAAAACGCGTTTATTTCGGGCTGAAAAACACGTTTTGAAAAGTGTACAGTAACTGCCCCATAACTTACATGGGGTTGACCAAACTTGCAGAAACATGTTTATTTCTGCTGAAAAACACGTTTTGACACTTTCTGCACACTGGGGTTAAGAGCAGAGTGTGTGGGCTCTTCTGAGCCTTGCAGTTACATAGGGATTCAGTTGTCTGAAAAAACGCGTTTATTTCTGGCTGAAAAACACGTTTTGAAAAGTGTACTGTAACTGCCCCATAACTTACATGGGGGTGACCAAACTTGCTGAAACACGTTTATTTCTGCTGAAAAACACGTTCTGACACTTTCTGCACATTGGGGTTAAGAGCTGAGTGTGTGGGCTCTTCTGAGCCTTGCAATTACATGGGAATTCAGTTGCTTGAAAAAACGCGTTTATCTCGGGCTGAAAAACACGTTTTGAATATTGTGCTGTTACTGCCCCATGACTTACAAGGGGGTGACCAAACTTGCAGAAACATGTTTATTTCTTCTGAAAAACACGTTTTGACAGTTTCTGCACACTGGGGTTAAGAGCTGAGTGTGTGGGCTCTTCTGAGCCTAGCACTTACAATGAGATTCTGCAGCCTGAAAAACGTGTTTATTTCGGGCTGAAAAACCCGTTTTGAAAAGTGTGCTGTTACTGCCCCAAAACTTACATGGGGGTTACCAAACTTGCAGAAACATGTTTATTTCTGCTGAAAAACACGTTTTGACTCTTTCTGCACACTGGGGTTAAGAGCTGAGTGTGTGGGCTCTTCTGAGCCTTGCAGTTACATGGGAATTCAGTTGCTTGAAAAAACGCGTTTATCTCGGGCTGAAAAACACGTTTTGAATAGTGTGCTGTTACTGCCCCATGACTTACAAGGGGGTGACCAAACTTGCAGAAACATGTTTATTTCTGCTGAAAAACACGTTTTGACACTTTCTGCACACTGGGGTTAAGAGCAGAGTGTGTGGGCTCTTCTGAGCCTTGCAGTTACATGGGAATTCAGTTGTCTGAAAAAACGCGTTTATTTCGGGCTGAAAAACACGTTTTGAAAAGTGTACAGTAACTGCCCCATAACTTACATGGGGTTGACCAAACTTGCAGAAACATGTTTATTTCTGCTGAAAAACACGTTTTGACACTTTGTGCACACTGGGGTTAAGAGCAGAGTGTGTGGGCTCTTCTGAGCCTTGCAGTTACATAGGGATTCAGTTGTCTGAAAAAACGCGTTTATTTCGGGCTGAAAAACACGTTTTGAAAAGTGTACTGTAACTGCCCCATAACTTACATGGGGTTGACCAAACTTGCAAAAACATGTTTATTTCTGCTGAAAAACATGTTTAGAGGCTTTCTGCACACTAGGGTTAAGAGCTGAGTGTGTGGGCTCGTCTGAGCCTTGCAGTTACATGGGATTTCAGTTGTCTGAAAAAACGCGTTTATTTCGGGCTGAAAAACACGTTTTGAAAAGTGTACTGTAACTGCCCCATAACTTACATGGGGTTGACCAAACTTGCAGAAACGTTTATTTCTGCTGAAAAACACGTTTAGACATTTTCTGCACACTGGGGTTAAGAGCAGAGTGTGTGGGCTCTTCTGAGCCTTGCAGTTACATAGGGATTCAGTTGTCTGAAAAAACTCGTTTATTTCGGCTGAAAAACACGTTTTGAAAAGTGTACTGTAACTGCCCCATAAGTTACATGGGGTTGACCAAACTTGCAGAAACATGTTTATTTCTGCTGAAAAACACGTTTTGACACTTTCTGCACACTGGGGTTAAGAGCAGAGTGTGTGGGCTCTTCTGAGCTTTGCAGTTACATAGGGATTCAGTTGTCTGAAAAAACGCGTTTATTTCGGGCTGAAAAACACGTTTTGAAAAGTTTACTGTAACTGCCCCATAACTGACATGGGGTTGACCAAACATGCAGAAACATGTTTATTTCTGCTGAAAAACACATTTTGACACTTTCTGCACACTGGGGTTAAGAGCAGAGTGTGTGGGCTCTTCTGAGCCTTGCAGTTACATAGGGATTCAGTTGTCTGAAAAAACGCGTTTATTTCTGGCTGAAAAACACGTTTTGAAAAGTGTACTGTAACTGCCCCATAACTTACATGGGGTTGAACAAACTTGCAGAAACGTTTATTTCTGCTGAAAAACACGTTTAGACACTTTCTGCACACTGGGGTTAAGAGCAGAGTGTGTGGGCTCTTCTGAGCCTTGCAGTTACATAGGGATTCAGTTGTCTGAAAAAACGCGTTTATTTCGGCTGAAAAACACGTTTTGAAAAGTGTACTGTAACTGCCCCATAACTTACATGGGGTTGAACAAACTTGCAGAAACGTTTATTTCTGCTGAAAAACACGTTTAGACACTTTCTGCACACTGGGGTTAAGAGCAGAGTGTGTGGGCTCTTCTGAGCCTTGCAGTTACATAGGGATTCAGTTGTCTGAAAAAACGCGTTTATTTCGGCTGAAAAACACGTTTTGAAAAGTGTACTGTAACTGCCCCATAACTTACATGGGGTTGACCAAACTTGCAGAAACATGTTTATTTCTGCTGAAAAACACGTTTTGACACTTTCTGCACACTGGGGTTAGGAGCAGAGTGTGTGGGCTCTTCTGAGCCTTGCAGTTACATAGGGATTCAGTTGTCTGAAAAAACGCGTTTATTTCTGGCTGAAAAACACGTTTTGAAAAGTGTACTGTAACTGCCCCATAACTTACATGGGGGTGACCAAACTTGCTGAAACACGTTTATTTCTGCTGAAAAACACGTTCTGACACTTTCTGCACATTGGGGTTAAGAGCTGAGTGTGTGGGCTCTTCTGAGCCTTGCAATTACATGGGAATTCAGTTGCTTGAAAAAACGCGTTTATCTCGGGCTGAAAAACACGTTTTGAATATTGTGCTGTTACTGCCCCATGACTTACAAGGGGGTGACCAAACTTGCAGAAACATGTTTATTTCTTCTGAAAAACACGTTTTGACAGTTTCTGCACACTGGGGTTAAGAGCTGAGTGTGTGGGCTCTTTTGAGCCTAGCACTTACAATGAGATTCTGCAGCCTGAAAAACGTGTTTATTTCGGGCTGAAAAACCCGTTTTGAAAAGTGTGCTGTTACTGCCCCAAAACTTACATGGGGGTTACCAAACTTGCAGAAACATGTTTATTTCTGCTGAAAAACACGTTTTGACTCTTTCTGCACACTGGGGTTAAGAGCTGAGTGTGTGGGCTCGTCTGAGCCTTGCAGTTACATGGGATTTCAGTTGCCTGAAAAAAGGCGTTTATTTCGGGATGAAAAACACGTTTTGAAAAGTGTGCTGTTACTGCCCCAAAACTTACATGGGGGTTACCAAACTTGCAGAAACATGTTGATTTCTGCTGAAAAACACGTTTTGACTCTTTCTGCACACTGGGGTTAAGAGCTGAGTGTGTGGGCTCTTCTGAGCCTTGCAGTTACATGGGAATTCAGTTGCTTGAAAAAACGCGTTTATCTCGGGCTGAAAAACACGTTTTGAATAGTGTGCTGTTACTGCCCCATGACTTACAAGGGGGTGACCAAACTTGCAGAAACATGTTTATTTCTGCTGAAAAACACGTTTTGACACTTTCTGCACACTGGGGTTAAGAGCAGAGTGTGTGGGCTCTTCTGAGCCTTGCAGTTACATGGGAATTCAGTTGTCTGAAAAAACGCGTTTATTTCGGGCTGAAAAACACGTTTTGAAAAGTGTACAGTAACTGCCCCATAACTTACATGGGGTTGACCAAACTTGCAGAAACATGTTTATTTCTGCTGAAAAACACGTTTTGACACTTTCTGCACACTGGGGTTAAGAGCAGAGTGTGTGGGCTCTTCTGAGCCTTGCAGTTACATAGGGATTCAGTTGTCTGAAAAAACGCGTTTATTTCTGGCTGAAAAACACGTTTTGAAAAGTGTACTGTAACTGCCCCATAACTTACATGGGGGTGACCAAACTTGCTGAAACACGTTTATTTCTGCTGAAAAACACGTTCTGACACTTTCTGCACATTGGGGTTAAGAGCTGAGTGTGTGGGCTCTTCTGAGCCTTGCAATTACATGGGAATTCAGTTGCTTGAAAAAACGCGTTTATCTCGGGCTGAAAAACACGTTTTGAATATTGTGCTGTTACTGCCCCATGACTTACAAGGGGGTGACCAAACTTGCAGAAACATGTTTATTTCTTCTGAAAAACACGTTTTGACAGTTTCTGCACACTGGGGTTAAGAGCTGAGTGTGTGGGCTCTTCTGAGCCTAGCACTTACAATGAGATTCTGCAGCCTGAAAAACGTGTTTATTTCGGGCTGAAAAACCCGTTTTGAAAAGTGTGCTGTTACTGCCCCAAAACTTACATGGGGGTTACCAAACTTGCAGAAACATGTTTATTTCTGCTGAAAAACACGTTTTGACTCTTTCTGCACACTGGGGTTAAGAGCTGAGTGTGTGGGCTCTTCTGAGCCTTGCAGTTACATGGGAATTCAGTTGCTTGAAAAAACGCGTTTATCTCGGGCTGAAAAACACGTTTTGAATAGTGTGCTGTTACTGCCCCATGACTTACAAGGGGGTGACCAAACTTGCAGAAACATGTTTATTTCTGCTGAAAAACACGTTTTGACACTTTCTGCACACTGGGGTTAAGAGCAGAGTGTGTGGGCTCTTCTGAGCCTTGCAGTTACATGGGAATTCAGTTGTCTGAAAAAACGCGTTTATTTCGGGCTGAAAAACACGTTTTGAAAAGTGTACAGTAACTGCCCCATAACTTACATGGGGTTGACCAAACTTGCAGAAACATGTTTATTTCTGCTGAAAAACACGTTTTGACACTTTGTGCACACTGGGGTTAAGAGCAGAGTGTGTGGGCTCTTCTGAGCCTTGCAGTTACATAGGGATTCAGTTGTCTGAAAAAACGCGTTTATTTCGGGCTGAAAAACACGTTTTGAAAAGTGTACTGTAACTGCCCCATAACTTACATGGGGTTGACCAAACTTGCAAAAACATGTTTATTTCTGCTGAAAAACATGTTTAGAGGCTTTCTGCACACTAGGGTTAAGAGCTGAGTGTGTGGGCTCGTCTGAGCCTTGCAGTTACATGGGATTTCAGTTGTCTGAAAAAACGCGTTTATTTCGGGCTGAAAAACACGTTTTGAAAAGTGTACTGTAACTGCCCCATAACTTACATGGGGTTGACCAAACTTGCAGAAACGTTTATTTCTGCTGAAAAACACGTTTAGACATTTTCTGCACACTGGGGTTAAGAGCAGAGTGTGTGGGCTCTTCTGAGCCTTGCAGTTACATAGGGATTCAGTTGTCTGAAAAAACTCGTTTATTTCGGCTGAAAAACACGTTTTGAAAAGTGTACTGTAACTGCCCCATAAGTTACATGGGGTTGACCAAACTTGCAGAAACATGTTTATTTCTGCTGAAAAACACGTTTTGACACTTTCTGCACACTGGGGTTAAGAGCAGAGTGTGTGGGCTCTTCTGAGCTTTGCAGTTACATAGGGATTCAGTTGTCTGAAAAAACGCGTTTATTTCGGGCTGAAAAACACGTTTTGAAAAGTTTACTGTAACTGCCCCATAACTGACATGGGGTTGACCAAACATGCAGAAACATGTTTATTTCTGCTGAAAAACACGTTTTGACACTTTCTGCACACTGGGGTTAAGAGCAGAGTGTGTGGGCTCTTCTGAGCCTTGCAGTTACATAGGGATTCAGTTGTCTGAAAAAACGCGTTTATTTCTGGCTGAAAAACACGTTTTGAAAAGTGTACTGTAACTGCCCCATAACTTACATGGGGTTGAACAAACTTGCAGAAACGTTTATTTCTGCTGAAAAACACGTTTAGACACTTTCTGCACACTGGGGTTAAGAGCAGAGTGTGTGGGCTCTTCTGAGCCTTGCAGTTACATAGGGATTCAGTTGTCTGAAAAAACGCGTTTATTTCGGCTGAAAAACACGTTTTGAAAAGTGTACTGTAACTGCCCCATAACTTACATGGGGTTGAACAAACTTGCAGAAACGTTTATTTCTGCTGAAAAACACGTTTAGACACTTTCTGCACACTGGGGTTAAGAGCAGAGTGTGTGGGCTCTTCTGAGCCTTGCAGTTACATAGGGATTCAGTTGTCTGAAAAAACGCGTTTATTTCGGCTGAAAAACACGTTTTGAAAAGTGTACTGTAACTGCCCCATAACTTACATGGGGTTGACCAAACTTGCAGAAACATGTTTATTTCTGCTGAAAAACACGTTTTGAAAAGTGTACTGTAACTGCCCCATAACTTACATGGGGGTGACCAAACTTGCTGAAACACGTTTATTTCTGCTGAAAAACACGTTCTGACACTTTCTGCACATTGGGGTTAAGAGCTGAGTGTGTGGGCTCTTCTGAGCCTTGCAATTACATGGGAATTCAGTTGCTTGAAAAAACGCGTTTATCTCGGGCTGAAAAACACGTTTTGAATATTGTGCTGTTACTGCCCCATGACTTACAAGGGGGTGACCAAACTTGCAGAAACATGTTTATTTCTTCTGAAAAACACGTTTTGACAGTTTCTGCACACTGGGGTTAAGAGCTGAGTGTGTGGGCTCTTTTGAGCCTAGCACTTACAATGAGATTCTGCAGCCTGAAAAACGTGTTTATTTCGGGCTGAAAAACCCGTTTTGAAAAGTGTGCTGTTACTGCCCCAAAACTTACATGGGGGTTACCAAACTTGCAGAAACATGTTTATTTCTGCTGAAAAACACGTTTTGACTCTTTCTGCACACTGGGGTTAAGAGCTGAGTGTGTGGGCTCGTCTGAGCCTTGCAGTTACATGGGATTTCAGTTGCCTGAAAAAAGGCGTTTATTTCGGGATGAAAAACACGTTTTGAAAAGTGTGCTGTTACTGCCCCAAAACTTACATGGGGGTTACCAAACTTGCAGAAACATGTTGATTTCTGCTGAAAAACACGTTTTGACTCTTTCTGCACACTGGGGTTAAGAGCTGAGTGTGTGGGCTCTTCTGAGCCTTGCAGTTACATGGGAATTCAGTTGCTTGAAAAAACGCGTTTATCTCGGGCTGAAAAACACGTTTTGAATAGTGTGCTGTTACTGCCCCATGACTTACAAGGGGGTGACCAAACTTGCAGAAACATGTTTATTTCTGCTGAAAAACACGTTTTGACACTTTCTGCACACTGGGGTTAAGAGCAGAGTGTGTGGGCTCTTCTGAGCCTTGCAGTTACATGGGAATTCAGTTGTCTGAAAAAACGCGTTTATTTCGGGCTGAAAAACACGTTTTGAAAAGTGTACAGTAACTGCCCCATAACTTACATGGGGTTGACCAAACTTGCAGAAACATGTTTATTTCTGCTGAAAAACACGTTTTGACACTTTCTGCACACTGGGGTTAAGAGCAGAGTGTGTGGGCTCTTCTGAGCCTTGCAATTACATAGGGATTCAGTTGTCTGAAAAAACGCGTTTATTTCTGGCTGAAAAACACGTTTTGAAAAGTGTACTGTAACTGCCCCATAACTTACATGGGGGTGACCAAACTTGCTGAAACACGTTTATTTCTGCTGAAAAACACGTTCTGACACTTTCTGCACATTGGGGTTAAGAGCTGAGTGTGTGGGCTCTTCTGAGCCTTGCAATTACATGGGAATTCAGTTGCTTGAAAAAACGCGTTTATCTCGGGCTGAAAAACACGTTTTGAATATTGTGCTGTTACTGCCCCATGACTTACAAGGGGGTGACCAAACTTGCAGAAACATGTTTATTTCTTCTGAAAAACACGTTTTGACAGTTTCTGCACACTGGGGTTAAGAGCTGAGTGTGTGGGCTCTTCTGAGCCTAGCACTTACAATGAGATTCTGCAGCCTGAAAAACGTGTTTATTTCGGGCTGAAAAACCCGTTTTGAAAAGTGTGCTGTTACTGCCCCAAAACTTACATGGGGGTTACCAAACTTGCAGAAACATGTTTATTTCTGCTGAAAAACACGTTTTGACTCTTTCTGCACACTGGGGTTAAGAGCTGAGTGTGTGGGCTCTTCTGAGCCTTGCAGTTACATGGGAATTCAGTTGCTTGAAAAAACGCGTTTATCTCGGGCTGAAAAACACGTTTTGAATAGTGTGCTGTTACTGCCCCATGACTTACAAGGGGGTGACCAAACTTGCAGAAACATGTTTATTTCTGCTGAAAAACACGTTTTGACACTTTCTGCACACTGGGGTTAAGAGCAGAGTGTGTGGGCTCTTCTGAGCCTTGCAGTTACATGGGAATTCAGTTGTCTGAAAAAACGCGTTTATTTCGGGCTGAAAAACACGTTTTGAAAAGTGTACAGTAACTGCCCCATAACTTACATGGGGTTGACCAAACTTGCAGAAACATGTTTATTTCTGCTGAAAAACACGTTTTGACACTTTGTGCACACTGGGGTTAAGAGCAGAGTGTGTGGGCTCTTCTGAGCCTTGCAGTTACATAGGGATTCAGTTGTCTGAAAAAACGCGTTTATTTCGGGCTGAAAAACACGTTTTGAAAAGTGTACTGTAACTGCCCCATAACTTACATGGGGTTGACCAAACTTGCAAAAACATGTTTATTTCTGCTGAAAAACATGTTTAGAGGCTTTCTGCACACTAGGGTTAAGAGCTGAGTGTGTGGGCTCGTCTGAGCCTTGCAGTTACATGGGATTTCAGTTGTCTGAAAAAACGCGTTTATTTCGGGCTGAAAAACACGTTTTGAAAAGTGTACTGTAACTGCCCCATAACTTACATGGGGTTGACCAAACTTGCAGAAACGTTTATTTCTGCTGAAAAACACGTTTAGACATTTTCTGCACACTGGGGTTAAGAGCAGAGTGTGTGGGCTCTTCTGAGCCTTGCAGTTACATAGGGATTCAGTTGTCTGAAAAAACTCGTTTATTTCGGCTGAAAAACACGTTTTGAAAAGTGTACTGTAACTGCCCCATAAGTTACATGGGGTTGACCAAACTTGCAGAAACATGTTTATTTCTGCTGAAAAACACGTTTTGACACTTTCTGCACACTGGGGTTAAGAGCAGAGTGTGTGGGCTCTTCTGAGCTTTGCAGTTACATAGGGATTCAGTTGTCTGAAAAAACGCGTTTATTTCGGGCTGAAAAACACGTTTTGAAAAGTTTACTGTAACTGCCCCATAACTGACATGGGGTTGACCAAACATGCAGAAACATGTTTATTTCTGCTGAAAAACACATTTTGACACTTTCTGCACACTGGGGTTAAGAGCAGAGTGTGTGGGCTCTTCTGAGCCTTGCAGTTACATAGGGATTCAGTTGTCTGAAAAAACGCGTTTATTTCTGGCTGAAAAACACGTTTTGAAAAGTGTACTGTAACTGCCCCATAACTTACATGGGGTTGAACAAACTTGCAGAAACGTTTATTTCTGCTGAAAAACACGTTTAGACACTTTCTGCACACTGGGGTTAAGAGCAGAGTGTGTGGGCTCTTCTGAGCCTTGCAGTTACATAGGGATTCAGTTGTCTGAAAAAACGCGTTTATTTCGGCTGAAAAACACGTTTTGAAAAGTGTACTGTAACTGCCCCATAACTTACATGGGGTTGAACAAACTTGCAGAAACGTTTATTTCTGCTGAAAAACACGTTTAGACACTTTCTGCACACTGGGGTTAAGAGCAGAGTGTGTGGGCTCTTCTGAGCCTTGCAGTTACATAGGGATTCAGTTGTCTGAAAAAACGCGTTTATTTCGGCTGAAAAACACGTTTTGAAAAGTGTACTGTAACTGCCCCATAACTTACATGGGGTTGACCAAACTTGCAGAAACATGTTTATTTCTGCTGAAAAACACGTTTTGACACTTTCTGCACACTGGGGTTAGGAGCAGAGTGTGTGGGCTCTTCTGAGCCTTGCAGTTACATAGGGATTCAGTTGTCTGAAAAAACGCGTTTATTTCTGGCTGAAAAACACGTTTTGAAAAGTGTACTGTAACTGCCCCATAACTTACATGGGGGTGACCAAACTTGCTGAAACACGTTTATTTCTGCTGAAAAACACGTTCTGACACTTTCTGCACATTGGGGTTAAGAGCTGAGTGTGTGGGCTCTTCTGAGCCTTGCAATTACATGGGAATTCAGTTGCTTGAAAAAACGCGTTTATCTCGGGCTGAAAAACACGTTTTGAATATTGTGCTGTTACTGCCCCATGACTTACAAGGGGGTGACCAAACTTGCAGAAACATGTTTATTTCTTCTGAAAAACACGTTTTGACAGTTTCTGCACACTGGGGTTAAGAGCTGAGTGTGTGGGCTCTTTTGAGCCTAGCACTTACAATGAGATTCTGCAGCCTGAAAAACGTGTTTATTTCGGGCTGAAAAACCCGTTTTGAAAAGTGTGCTGTTACTGCCCCAAAACTTACATGGGGGTTACCAAACTTGCAGAAACATGTTTATTTCTGCTGAAAAACACGTTTTGACTCTTTCTGCACACTGGGGTTAAGAGCTGAGTGTGTGGGCTCGTCTGAGCCTTGCAGTTACATGGGATTTCAGTTGCCTGAAAAAAGGCGTTTATTTCGGGATGAAAAACACGTTTTGAAAAGTGTGCTGTTACTGCCCCAAAACTTACATGGGGGTTACCAAACTTGCAGAAACATGTTGATTTCTGCTGAAAAACACGTTTTGACTCTTTCTGCACACTGGGGTTAAGAGCTGAGTGTGTGGGCTCTTCTGAGCCTTGCAGTTACATGGGAATTCAGTTGCTTGAAAAAACGCGTTTATCTCGGGCTGAAAAACACGTTTTGAATAGTGTGCTGTTACTGCCCCATGACTTACAAGGGGGTGACCAAACTTGCAGAAACATGTTTATTTCTGCTGAAAAACACGTTTTGACACTTTCTGCACACTGGGGTTAAGAGCAGAGTGTGTGGGCTCTTCTGAGCCTTGCAGTTACATGGGAATTCAGTTGTCTGAAAAAACGCGTTTATTTCGGGCTGAAAAACACGTTTTGAAAAGTGTACAGTAACTGCCCCATAACTTACATGGGGTTGACCAAACTTGCAGAAACATGTTTATTTCTGCTGAAAAACACGTTTTGACACTTTCTGCACACTGGGGTTAAGAGCAGAGTGTGTGGGCTCTTCTGAGCCTTGCAGTTACATAGGGATTCAGTTGTCTGAAAAAACGCGTTTATTTCTGGCTGAAAAACACGTTTTGAAAAGTGTACTGTAACTGCCCCATAACTTACATGGGGGTGACCAAACTTGCTGAAACACGTTTATTTCTGCTGAAAAACACGTTCTGACACTTTCTGCACATTGGGGTTAAGAGCTGAGTGTGTGGGCTCTTCTGAGCCTTGCAATTACATGGGAATTCAGTTGCTTGAAAAAACGCGTTTATCTCGGGCTGAAAAACACGTTTTGAATATTGTGCTGTTACTGCCCCATGACTTACAAGGGGGTGACCAAACTTGCAGAAACATGTTTATTTCTTCTGAAAAACACGTTTTGACAGTTTCTGCACACTGGGGTTAAGAGCTGAGTGTGTGGGCTCTTCTGAGCCTAGCACTTACAATGAGATTCTGCAGCCTGAAAAACGTGTTTATTTCGGGCTGAAAAACCCGTTTTGAAAAGTGTGCTGTTACTGCCCCAAAACTTACATGGGGGTTACCAAACTTGCAGAAACATGTTTATTTCTGCTGAAAAACACGTTTTGACTCTTTCTGCACACTGGGGTTAAGAGCTGAGTGTGTGGGCTCTTCTGAGCCTTGCAGTTACATGGGAATTCAGTTGCTTGAAAAAACGCGTTTATCTCGGGCTGAAAAACACGTTTTGAATAGTGTGCTGTTACTGCCCCATGACTTACAAGGGGGTGACCAAACTTGCAGAAACATGTTTATTTCTGCTGAAAAACACGTTTTGACACTTTCTGCACACTGGGGTTAAGAGCAGAGTGTGTGGGCTCTTCTGAGCCTTGCAGTTACATGGGAATTCAGTTGTCTGAAAAAACGCGTTTATTTCGGGCTGAAAAACACGTTTTGAAAAGTGTACAGTAACTGCCCCATAACTTACATGGGGTTGACCAAACTTGCAGAAACATGTTTATTTCTGCTGAAAAACACGTTTTGACACTTTGTGCACACTGGGGTTAAGAGCAGAGTGTGTGGGCTCTTCTGAGCCTTGCAGTTACATAGGGATTCAGTTGTCTGAAAAAACGCGTTTATTTCGGGCTGAAAAACACGTTTTGAAAAGTGTACTGTAACTGCCCCATAACTTACATGGGGTTGACCAAACTTGCAAAAACATGTTTATTTCTGCTGAAAAACATGTTTAGAGGCTTTCTGCACACTAGGGTTAAGAGCTGAGTGTGTGGGCTCGTCTGAGCCTTGCAGTTACATGGGATTTCAGTTGTCTGAAAAAACGCGTTTATTTCGGGCTGAAAAACACGTTTTGAAAAGTGTACTGTAACTGCCCCATAACTTACATGGGGTTGACCAAACTTGCAGAAACGTTTATTTCTGCTGAAAAACACGTTTAGACATTTTCTGCACACTGGGGTTAAGAGCAGAGTGTGTGGGCTCTTCTGAGCCTTGCAGTTACATAGGGATTCAGTTGTCTGAAAAAACTCGTTTATTTCGGCTGAAAAACACGTTTTGAAAAGTGTACTGTAACTGCCCCATAAGTTACATGGGGTTGACCAAACTTGCAGAAACATGTTTATTTCTGCTGAAAAACACGTTTTGACACTTTCTGCACACTGGGGTTAAGAGCAGAGTGTGTGGGCTCTTCTGAGCTTTGCAGTTACATAGGGATTCAGTTGTCTGAAAAAACGCGTTTATTTCGGGCTGAAAAACACGTTTTGAAAAGTTTACTGTAACTGCCCCATAACTGACATGGGGTTGACCAAACATGCAGAAACATGTTTATTTCTGCTGAAAAACACGTTTTGACACTTTCTGCACACTGGGGTTAAGAGCAGAGTGTGTGGGCTCTTCTGAGCCTTGCAGTTACATAGGGATTCAGTTGTCTGAAAAAACGCGTTTATTTCTGGCTGAAAAACACGTTTTGAAAAGTGTACTGTAACTGCCCCATAACTTACATGGGGTTGAACAAACTTGCAGAAACGTTTATTTCTGCTGAAAAACACGTTTAGACACTTTCTGCACACTGGGGTTAAGAGCAGAGTGTGTGGGCTCTTCTGAGCCTTGCAGTTACATAGGGATTCAGTTGTCTGAAAAAACGCGTTTATTTCGGCTGAAAAACACGTTTTGAAAAGTGTACTGTAACTGCCCCATAACTTACATGGGGTTGAACAAACTTGCAGAAACGTTTATTTCTGCTGAAAAACACGTTTAGACACTTTCTGCACACTGGGGTTAAGAGCAGAGTGTGTGGGCTCTTCTGAGCCTTGCAGTTACATAGGGATTCAGTTGTCTGAAAAAACGCGTTTATTTCGGCTGAAAAACACGTTTTGAAAAGTGTACTGTAACTGCCCCATAACTTACATGGGGTTGACCAAACTTGCAGAAACATGTTTATTTCTGCTGAAAAACACGTTTTGAAAAGTGTACTGTAACTGCCCCATAACTTACATGGGGGTGACCAAACTTGCTGAAACACGTTTATTTCTGCTGAAAAACACGTTCTGACACTTTCTGCACATTGGGGTTAAGAGCTGAGTGTGTGGGCTCTTCTGAGCCTTGCAATTACATGGGAATTCAGTTGCTTGAAAAAACGCGTTTATCTCGGGCTGAAAAACACGTTTTGAATATTGTGCTGTTACTGCCCCATGACTTACAAGGGGGTGACCAAACTTGCAGAAACATGTTTATTTCTTCTGAAAAACACGTTTTGACAGTTTCTGCACACTGGGGTTAAGAGCTGAGTGTGTGGGCTCTTCTGAGCCTAGCACTTACAATGAGATTCTGCAGCCTGAAAAACGTGTTTATTTCGGGCTGAAAAACCCGTTTTGAAAAGTGTGCTGTTACTGCCCCAAAACTTACATGGGGGTTACCAAACTTGCAGAAACATGTTTATTTCTGCTGAAAAACACGTTTTGACTCTTTCTGCACACTGGGGTTAAGAGCTGAGTGTGTGGGCTCGTCTGAGCCTTGCAGTTACATGGGATTTCAGTTGCCTGAAAAAAGGCGTTTATTTCGGGATGAAAAACACGTTTTGAAAAGTGTGCTGTTACTGCCCCAAAACTTACATGGGGGTTACCAAACTTGCAGAAACATGTTGATTTCTGCTGAAAAACACGTTTTGACTCTTTCTGCACACTGGGGTTAAGAGCTGAGTGTGTGGGCTCTTCTGAGCCTTGCAGTTACATGGGAATTCAGTTGCTTGAAAAAACGCGTTTATCTCGGGCTGAAAAACACGTTTTGAATAGTGTGCTGTTACTGCCCCATGACTTACAAGGGGGTGACCAAACTTGCAGAAACATGTTTATTTCTGCTGAAAAACACGTTTTGACACTTTCTGCACACTGGGGTTAAGAGCAGAGTGTGTGGGCTCTTCTGAGCCTTGCAGTTACATGGGAATTCAGTTGTCTGAAAAAACGCGTTTATTTCGGTCTGAAAAACACGTTTTGAAAAGTGTACAGTAACTGCCCCATAACTTACATGGGATTGACCAAACTTGCAGAAACATGTTTATTTCTGCTGAAAAACACGTTTTGACACTTTCTGCACACTGGGGTTAAGAGCAGAGTGTGTGGGCTCTTCTGAGCCTTGCAGTTACATAGGGATTCAGTTGTCTGAAAAAACGCGTTTATTTCTGGCTGAAAAACACGTTTTGAAAAGTGTACTGTAACTGCCCCATAACTTACATGGGGGTGACCAAACTTGCTGAAACACGTTTATTTCTGCTGAAAAACACGTTCTGACACTTTCTGCACATTGGGGTTAAGAGCTGAGTGTGTGGGCTCTTCTGAGCCTTGCAATTACATGGGAATTCAGTTGCTTGAAAAAACGCGTTTATCTCGGGCTGAAAAACACGTTTTGAATATTGTGCTGTTACTGCCCCATGACTTACAAGGGGGTGACCAAACTTGCAGAAACATGTTTATTTCTTCTGAAAAACACGTTTTGACAGTTTCTGCACACTGGGGTTAAGAGCTGAGTGTGTGGGCTCTTCTGAGCCTAGCACTTACAATGAGATTCTGCAGCCTGAAAAACGTCTTTATTTCGGGCTGAAAAACCCGTTTTGAAAAGTGTGCTGTTACTGCCCCAAAACTTACATGGGGGTTACCAAACTTGCAGAAACATGTTTATTTCTGCTGAAAAACACGTTTTGACTCTTTCTGCACACTGGGGTTAAGAGCTGAGTGTGTGGGCTCGTCTGAGCCTTGCAGTTACATGGGATTTCAGTTGCCTGAAAAAAGGCGTTTATTTCGGGATGAAAAACACGTTTTGAAAAGTGTGCTGTTACTGCCCCAAAACTTACATGGGGGTTACCAAACTTGCAGAAACATGTTGATTTCTGCTGAAAAACACGTTTTGACTCTTTCTGCACACTGGGGTTAAGAGCTGAGTGTGTGGGCTCTTCTGAGCCTTGCAGTTACATGGGAATTCAGTTGCTTGAAAAAACGCGTTTATCTTGGGCTGAAAAACACGTTTTGAATAGTGTGCTGTTACTGCCCCATGACTTACAAGGGGGTGACCAAACTTGCAGAAACATGTTTATTTCTGCTGAAAAACACGTTTTGACTCTTTCTGCACACTGGGGTTAAGAGCTGAGTGTGTGGGCTCTTCTGAGCCTTGCAGTTACATGGGAATTCAGTTGCCTGAAAAAACGCGTTTATCTCGGGGTGAAAAACACGTTTTGAATAGTGTGCTGTTACTGCCCCATAACTTACAAGGGGGTGACCAAACTTGCAGAAACATGTTTATTTCTGCTGAAAAACATGTTTAGAGGCTTTCTGCACAATAGGGTTAAGAGCTGAGTGTGTGGGCTCTTCTGAGCCTAGCAGTTACAATGAGATTCTGCAGCCTGAAAAACGCGTTTATTTCGGGCTGAAAAACCCATTTTGAAAAGTGTGCTGTTACTGCCCCAAAACTTACATGGGGGTTACCAAACTTGCAGAAACATGTTTATTTCTGCTGAAAAACACGTTTTGACTCTTTCTGCACACTGGGGTTAAGAGCTGAGTGTGTGGGCTCTTCTGAGCCTTGCAGTTACATGGGAATTCAGTTGCCTGAAAAAACGCGTTTATCTCGGGCTGAAAAACACGTTTTGAATAGTGTGCTGTTACTGCCCCATAACTACAAGGGGGTGACCAAACTTGCAGAAACATGTTTATTTCTGCTGAAAAACATATTTAGAGGCTTTCTGCACACTGGGGTTAAGAGCTGAGTGTGTGGGCTCTTCTGAGCCTTGCAGTTACATGGGAATTCAGTTGTTTGAAAAAACGCGTTTATTTCAGGCTGAAAAACACCTTTAAAAAAGTGTTCTGTTACTGCCCCATAACTTACATAGGGGTGACCAAACTTGCAGAAACACGTTTATTTCTGCTGAAAAACACGTTTTGACACTTTCTGCACACTGGGGTTAAGAGCTGAGTGTGTGGGCTCTTCTGAGCCTTGCAGTTACATTAGGATTCAGCTGTCTGAAAAATCGCGTTTATTTCGGGCTGAAAAACACGTTTTGAAAAGTGTGCTGTTACTGCCCAATAACTTACATGGGGGTGACCAAACTTGCAGAAACACGTTTATTTCTGCTGAAAAACATGTTTAGACACTTTCTGCACACTGGGGTTAAGAGCTGAGTGTGTGGGCTCTTCTGAGCCTTGCAGTTACATGGGAATTCAGTTGTCTGAAAAAACGCATTTATTTTGGGATGAAAAACACGTTTTGAAAAGTGTGCTGTTACTGCCCAATAACTTACATGGGGGTGACCAAACTTGCAGAAACACGTTTATTTCTGCTGAAAAACACGTTTTGACACTTTCTGCACACTGGGGTTAAGAGCTGAGTGTGTGGGCACTTCTGAGCCTAGCAGTTACAATGAGATTCTGCAGTCTGAAAAAATGCGTTTATTTCGGTCTGAAATAACCGTTTTGAAAAGTGTGCTGTTAATGCCCACTAACTTACAAAGGGGTTGACCAAACTTGCAAAACATGTTTATTTCTGCTGAAAAACACGTTTTGACACTTTCTGCACACTGGGGTTAAGAGCTGAGTGTGTGGGCTCTTCTGAGCCTTGCAGTTACATGGGAATTCAGTTGTCTGAAAAAACGCATTTATTTTGGGCTGAAAAACACGTTTTGAAAAGTGTGCTGTTACTGCCACAAAACTTACATGGGGGTGACCAAACTTGCAGAAACATGTTTATATCTGCTGAAACACATGTTTAGACACTTTCTGCACACTGGGGTTAAGAGCTGAGTGTGTGGGCTCTTCTGAGCATTACAGTTACATGGGATTTCAGTTGTCTGAAAAAACGTGTTTATTTCGGGCTGAAAAACACGTTTTGAAAAGTGTGCTGTTACTGCCCCATAACTTACATGGGGGTGACCAAACTTGCAGAAACATGTTTATCTCTGCTGAAAAACATGTTTACACACTTTCTGCACACTGGGGTTAAGAGCTGAGTGTGTGGGCTCTTCTGAGCCTAGCAGTTACACTGAGATTCTGCAGTCTGAAAAAACGCGTTTATTTCGGGCTGAAAAACACGTTTTGAAAAGTGTGCTGTTACTGCCCCATAACTTACAAAGGGGTTGACCAAACTTGCAGAAACACGTTTATTTCTGCTGAAAAAACGTTTTGAAACTTTCTGCACACTGGGGTTAAGAGCAGAGTGTGTGGGCTCTTCTGAGCCTTGCAGTTACATGGGAATTCAGTTGTCTGAAAAAACGCGTTTATTTCGGGCTGAAAAACACGTTTTGAAAAGTGTACAGTAACTGCCCCATAACTTACATGGGGTTGACCAAACTTGCAGAAACATGTTTATTTCTGCTGAAAAACACGTTTTGACTCTTTCTGCACACTGGGGTTAAGAGCTGAGTGTGTGGGCTCTTCTGAGCCTTGCAGTTACATGGGAATTCAGTTGCTTGAAAAAACGCGTTTATCTCGGGCTGAAAAACACGTTTTGAATAGTGTGCTGTTACTGCCCCATGACTTACAAGGGAGTGACCAAACTTGCAGAAACATGTTTATTTCTGCTGAAAAACACGTTTTGACACTTTCTGCACACTGGGGTTAAGAGCAGAGTGTGTGGGCTCTTCTGAGCCTTGCAGTTACATGGGAATTCAGTTGTCTGAAAAAACGCGTTTATTTCGGGCTGAAAAACACGTTTTGAAAAGTGTACAGTAACTGCCCCATAACTTACATGGGGTTGACCAAACTTGCAGAAACATGATTATTTCTGCTGAAAAACACGTTTTGACACTTTGTGCACACTGGGGTTAAGAGCAGAGTGTGTGGGCTCTTCTGAGCCTTGCAGTTACATAGGGATTCAGTTGTCTGAAAAAACGCGTTTATTTCGGGCTGAAAAACACGTTTTGAAAAGTGTACTGTAACTGCCCCATAACTTACATGGGGTTGACCAAACTTGCAAAAACATGTTTATTTCTGCTGAAAAACATGTTTAGAGGCTTTCTGCACACTAGGGTTAAGAGCTGAGTGTGTGGGCTCGTCTGAGCCTTGCAGTTACATGGGATTTCAGTTGTCTGAAAAAACGCGTTTATTTCGGGCTGAAAAACACGTTTTGAAAAGTGTACTGTAACTGCCCCATAACTTACATGGGGTTGACCAAACTTGCAGAAACGTTTATTTCTGCTGAAAAACACGTTTAGACATTTTCTGCACACTGGGGTTAAGAGCAGAGTGTGTGGGCTCTTCTGAGCCTTGCAGTTACATAGGGATTCAGTTGTCTGAAAAAACTCGTTTATTTCGGCTGAAAAACACGTTTTGAAAAGTGTACTGTAACTGCCCCATAAGTTACATGGGGTTGACCAAACTTGCAGAAACATGTTTATTTCTGCTGAAAAACACGTTTTGACACTTTCTGCACACTGGGGTTAAGAGCAGAGTGTGTGGGCTCTTCTGAGCTTTGCAGTTACATAGGGATTCAGTTGTCTGAAAAAACGCGTTTATTTCGGGCTGAAAAACACGTTTTGAAAAGTTTACTGTAACTGCCCCATAACTGACATGGGGTTGACCAAACATGCAGAAACATGTTTATTTCTGCTGAAAAACACGTTTTGACACTTTCTGCACACTGGGGTTAAGAGCAGAGTGTGTGGGCTCTTCTGAGCCTTGCAGTTACATAGGGATTCAGTTGTCTGAAAAAACGCGTTTATTTCTGGCTGAAAAACACGTTTTGAAAAGTGTACTGTAACTGCCCCATAACTTACATGGGGTTGAACAAACTTGCAGAAACGTTTATTTCTGCTGAAAAACACGTTTAGACACTTTCTGCACACTGGGGTTAAGAGCAGAGTGTGTGGGCTCTTCTGAGCCTTGCAGTTACATAGGGATTCAGTTGTCTGAAAAAACGCGTTTATTTCGGCTGAAAAACACGTTTTGAAAAGTGTACTGTAACTGCCCCATAACTTACATGGGGTTGAACAAACTTGCAGAAACGTTTATTTCTGCTGAAAAACACGTTTAGACACTTTCTGCACACTGGGGTTAAGAGCAGAGTGTGTGGGCTCTTCTGAGCCTTGCAGTTACATAGGGATTCAGTTGTCTGAAAAAACGCGTTTATTTCGGCTGAAAAACACGTTTTGAAAAGTGTACTGTAACTGCCCCATAACTTACATGGGGTTGACCAAACTTGCAGAAACATGTTTATTTCTGCTGAAAAACACGTTTTGAAAAGTGTACTGTAACTGCCCCATAACTTACATGGGGGTGACCAAACTTGCTGAAACACGTTTATTTCTGCTGAAAAACACGTTCTGACACTTTCTGCACATTGGGGTTAAGAGCTGAGTGTGTGGGCTCTTCTGAGCCTTGCAATTACATGGGAATTCAGTTGCTTGAAAAAACGCGTTTATCTCGGGCTGAAAAACACGTTTTGAATATTGTGCTGTTACTGCCCCATGACTTACAAGGGGGTGACCAAACTTGCAGAAACATGTTTATTTCTTCTGAAAAACACGTTTTGACAGTTTCTGCACACTGGGGTTAAGAGCTGAGTGTGTGGGCTCTTCTGAGCCTAGCACTTACAATGAGATTCTGCAGCCTGAAAAACGTGTTTATTTCGGGCTGAAAAACCCGTTTTGAAAAGTGTGCTGTTACTGCCCCAAAACTTACATGGGGGTTACCAAACTTGCAGAAACATGTTTATTTCTGCTGAAAAACACGTTTTGACTCTTTCTGCACACTGGGGTTAAGAGCTGAGTGTGTGGGCTCGTCTGAGCCTTGCAGTTACATGGGATTTCAGTTGCCTGAAAAAAGGCGTTTATTTCGGGATGAAAAACACGTTTTGAAAAGTGTGCTGTTACTGCCCCAAAACTTACATGGGGGTTACCAAACTTGCAGAAACATGTTTATTTCTGCTGAAAAACACGTTTTGACTCTTTCTGCACACTGGGGTTAAGAGCTGAGTGTGTGGGCTCTTCTGAGCCTTGCAGTTACATGGGAATTCAGTTGCTTGAAAAAACGCGTTTATCTCGGGCTGAAAAACACGTTTTGAATAGTGTGCTGTTACTGCCCCATGACTTACAAGGGGGTGACCAAACTTGCAGAAACATGTTTATTTCTGCTGAAAAACACGTTTTGACACTTTCTGCACACTGGGGTTAAGAGCAGAGTGTGTGGGCTCTTCTGAGCCTTGCAGTTACATGGGAATTCAGTTGTCTGAAAAAACGCGTTTATTTCGGTCTGAAAAACACGTTTTGAAAAGTGTACAGTAACTGCCCCATAACTTACATGGGATTGACCAAACTTGCAGAAACATGTTTATTTCTGCTGAAAAACACGTTTTGACACTTTCTGCACACTGGGGTTAAGAGCAGAGTGTGTGGGCTCTTCTGAGCCTTGCAGTTACATAGGGATTCAGTTGTCTGAAAAAACGCGTTTATTTCTGGCTGAAAAACACGTTTTGAAAAGTGTACTGTAACTGCCCCATAACTTACATGGGGGTGACCAAACTTGCTGAAACACGTTTATTTCTGCTGAAAAACACGTTCTGACACTTTCTGCACATTGGGGTTAAGAGCTGAGTGTGTGGGCTCTTCTGAGCCTTGCAATTACATGGGAATTCAGTTGCTTGAAAAAACGCGTTTATCTCGGGCTGAAAAACACGTTTTGAATATTGTGCTGTTACTGCCCCATGACTTACAAGGGGGTGACCAAACTTGCAGAAACATGTTTATTTCTTCTGAAAAACACGTTTTGACAGTTTCTGCACACTGGGGTTAAGAGCTGAGTGTGTGGGCTCTTCTGAGCCTAGCACTTACAATGAGATTCTGCAGCCTGAAAAACGTCTTTATTTCGGGCTGAAAAACCCGTTTTGAAAAGTGTGCTGTTACTGCCCCAAAACTTACATGGGGGTTACCAAACTTGCAGAAACATGTTTATTTCTGCTGAAAAACACGTTTTGACTCTTTCTGCACACTGGGGTTAAGAGCTGAGTGTGTGGGCTCGTCTGAGCCTTGCAGTTACATGGGATTTCAGTTGCCTGAAAAAAGGCGTTTATTTCGGGATGAAAAACACGTTTTGAAAAGTGTGCTGTTACTGCCCCAAAACTTACATGGGGGTTACCAAACTTGCAGAAACATGTTGATTTCTGCTGAAAAACACGTTTTGACTCTTTCTGCACACTGGGGTTAAGAGCTGAGTGTGTGGGCTCTTCTGAGCCTTGCAGTTACATGGGAATTCAGTTGCTTGAAAAAACGCGTTTATCTTGGGCTGAAAAACACGTTTTGAATAGTGTGCTGTTACTGCCCCATGACTTACAAGGGGGTGACCAAACTTGCAGAAACATGTTTATTTCTGCTGAAAAACACGTTTTGACTCTTTCTGCACACTGGGGTTAAGAGCTGAGTGTGTGGGCTCTTCTGAGCCTTGCAGTTACATGGGAATTCAGTTGCCTGAAAAAACGCGTTTATCTCGGGGTGAAAAACACGTTTTGAATAGTGTGCTGTTACTGCCCCATAACTTACAAGGGGGTGACCAAACTTGCAGAAACATGTTTATTTCTGCTGAAAAACATGTTTAGAGGCTTTCTGCACACTAGGGTTAAGAGCTGAGTGTGTGGGCTCTTCTGAGCCTAGCAGTTACATGGGATTTCAGTTGTCTGAAAAAACGCGTTTATCTCGGGCTGAAAAACACGTTTTGAAACGTGTACTGTAACTGCCCCATAACTTACATGGGGTT
Organism: Lepisosteus oculatus; assembly: GCF_040954835.1. Taxonomy (NCBI): domain Eukaryota; kingdom Metazoa; phylum Chordata; class Actinopteri; order Semionotiformes; family Lepisosteidae; genus Lepisosteus; species Lepisosteus oculatus. The sequence continues at coordinate 15,675,294 of NC_090720.1, read as the reverse complement.
GACCAAACTTGCAGAAACATGTTTATTTCTGCTGAAAAACACGTTTTGACACTTTCTGCACACTGGGGTTAAGAGCAGAGTGTGTGGGATCTTGTGAGCCTTGCAGTTACATAGGGATTCAGTTGTCTGAAAAAACGCGTTTATTTCGGGCTGAAAAACACGTTTTGAAAAGTGTACTGTAACTGCCCCATAACTTACAAGGGGGTGACCAAACTTGCAGAAACATGTTTATTTCTGCTGAAAAACATGTTTAGAGGCTTTCTGCACACTAGGGTTAAGAGCTGAGTGTGTGGGCTCGTCTGAGCCTTGCAGTTACATGGGATTTCAGTTGTCTGAAAAAACGCGTTTATTTCGGGCTGAAAAACACGTTTTGAAAAGTGGACTGTAACTGCCCCATAACTTACATGGGGTTGACCAAACTTGCAGAAACGTTTATTTCTGCTGAAAAACACGTTTAGACACCTTCTGCACACTGGGGTTAAGAGCAGAGTGTGTGGGCTCTTCTGAGCCTTGCAGTTACATAGGGATTCAGTTGTCTGAAAAAACTCGTTTATTTCGGCTGAAAAACACGTTTTGAAAAGTGTACTGTAACTGCCCCATAACTTACATGGGGTTGACCAAACTTGCAGAAACATGTTTATTTCTGCTGAAAAACTCGTTTTGACACTTTCTGCACACTGGGGTTAAGAGCAGAGTGTGTGGGCTCTTCTGAGCCTTGCAGTTACATAGGGATTCAGTTGTCTGAAAAAACGCGTTTATTTCGAGCTGAAAAACACGTTTTGAAAAGTGTACTGTAACTGCCCCATAACTTACATGGGGTTGACCAAACTTGCAGAAACATGTTTATTTCTGCTGAAAAACATGTTTTGACACTTTCTGCACACTGGGGTTAAGAGCAGAGTGTGTGGGCTCTTCTGAGCTTTGCAGTTACATAGGGATTCAGTTGTCTGAAAAAACGCGTTTATTTCGGGCTGAAAAACACGTTTTGAAAAGTGTACAGTAACTGCCCCATAACTTACATGGGGTTGAACAAACTTGCAGAAACGTTTATTTCTGCTGAAAAACACGTTTAGACACTTTCTGCACACTGGGGTTAAGAGCAGAGTGTGTGGGCTCTTCTGAGCCTTGCAGTTACATAGGGATTCAGTTGTCTGAAAAAACGCGTTTATTTCGGCTGAAAAACACGTTTTGAAAAGTGTACTGTAACTGCCCCATAACTTACATGGGGTTGAACAAACTTGCAGAAACGTTTATTTCTGCTGAAAAACACGTTTAGACACTTTCTGCACACTGGGGTTAAGAGCAGAGTGTGTGGGCTCTTCTGAGCCTTGCAGTTACATAGGGATTCAGTTGTCTGAAAAAACGCGTTTATTTCGGCTGAAAAACACGTTTTGAAAAGTGTACTGTAACTGCCCCATAACTTACATGGGGTTGACCAAACTTGCAGAAACATGTTTATTTCTGCTGAAAAACACGTTTTGAAAAGTGTACTGTAACTGCCCCATAACTTACATGGGGGTGACCAAACTTGCTGAAACACGTTTATTTCTGCTGAAAAACACGTTCTGACACTTTCTGCACATTGGGGTTAAGAGCTGAGTGTGTGGGCTCTTCTGAGCCTTGCAATTACATGGGAATTCAGTTGCTTGAAAAAACGCGTTTATCTCGGGCTGAAAAACACGTTTTGAATATTGTGCTGTTACTGCCCCATGACTTACAAGGGGGTGACCAAACTTGCAGAAACATGTTTATTTCTTCTGAAAAACACGTTTTGACAGTTTCTGCACACTGGGGTTAAGAGCTGAGTGTGTGGGCTCTTCTGAGCCTAGCACTTACAATGAGATTCTGCAGCCTGAAAAACGTCTTTATTTCGGGCTGAAAAACCCGTTTTGAAAAGTGTGCTGTTACTGCCCCAAAACTTACATGGGGGTTACCAAACTTGCAGAAACATGTTTATTTCTGCTGAAAAACACGTTTTGACTCTTTCTGCACACTGGGGTTAAGAGCTGAGTGTGTGGGCTCGTCTGAGCCTTGCAGTTACATGGGATTTCAGTTGCCTGAAAAAAGGCGTTTATTTCGGGATGAAAAACACGTTTTGAAAAGTGTGCTGTTACTGCCCCAAAACTTACATGGGGGTTACCAAACTTGCAGAAACATGTTGATTTCTGCTGAAAAACACGTTTTGACTCTTTCTGCACACTGGGGTTAAGAGCTGAGTGTGTGGGCTCTTCTGAGCCTTGCAGTTACATGGGAATTCAGTTGCTTGAAAAAACGCGTTTATCTCGGGCTGAAAAACACGTTTTGAATAGTGTGCTGTTACTGCCCCATGACTTACAAGGGGGTGACCAAACTTGCAGAAACATGTTTATTTCTGCTGAAAAACACGTTTTGACTCTTTCTGCACACTGGGGTTAAGAGCTGAGTGTGTGGGCTCTTCTGAGCCTTGCAGTTACATGGGAATTCAGTTGCCTGAAAAAACGCGTTAATCTCGGGCTGAAAAACACGTTTTGAATAGTGTGCTGTTACTGCCCCATAACTTACAAGGGGGTGACCAAACTTGCAGAAACATGTTTATTTCTGCTGAAAAACATGTTTAGAGGCTTTCTGCACACTAGGGTTAAGAGCTGAGTGTGTGGGCTCTTCTGAGCCTAGCAGTTACATGGGATTTCAGTTGTCTGAAAAAACGCGTTTATCTCGGGCTGAAAAACACGTTTTGAAACGTGTACTGTAACTGCCCCATAACTTACATGGGGTTGACCAAACTTGCAGAAACATGTTTATTTCTGCTGAAAAACACGTTTTGACACTTTCTGCACACTGGGGTTAAGAGCAGAGTGTGTGGGATCTTGTGAGCCTTGCAGTTACATAGGGATTCAGTTGTCTGAAAAAACGCGTTTATTTCGGGCTGAAAAACACGTTTTGAAAAGTGTACTGTAACTGCCCCATAACTTACAAGGGGGTGACCAAACTTGCAGAAACATGTTTATTTCTGCTGAAAAACATGTTTAGAGGCTTTCTGCACACTAGGGTTAAGAGCTGAGTGTGTGGGCTCGTCTGAGCCTTGCAGTTACATGGGATTTCAGTTGTCTGAAAAAACGCGTTTATTTCGGGCTGAAAAACACGTTTTGAAAAGTGGACTGTAACTGCCCCATAACTTACATGGGGTTGACCAAACTTGCAGAAACGTTTATTTCTGCTGAAAAACACGTTTAGACACCTTCTGCACACTGGGGTTAAGAGCAGAGTGTGTGGGCTCTTCTGAGCCTTGCAGTTACATAGGGATTCAGTTGTCTGAAAAAACTCGTTTATTTCGGCTGAAAAACACGTTTTGAAAAGTGTACTGTAACTGCCCCATAACTTACATGGGGTTGACCAAACTTGCAGAAACATGTTTATTTCTGCTGAAAAACTCGTTTTGACACTTTCTGCACACTGGGGTTAAGAGCAGAGTGTGTGGGCTCTTCTGAGCCTTGCAGTTACATAGGGATTCAGTTGTCTGAAAAAACGCGTTTATTTCGAGCTGAAAAACACGTTTTGAAAAGTGTACTGTAACTGCCCCATAACTTACATGGGGTTGACCAAACTTGCAGAAACATGTTTATTTCTGCTGAAAAACATGTTTTGACACTTTCTGCACACTGGGGTTAAGAGCAGAGTGTGTGGGCTCTTCTGAGCTTTGCAGTTACATAGGGATTCAGTTGTCTGAAAAAACGCGTTTATTTCGGGCTGAAAAACACGTTTTGAAAAGTGTACAGTAACTGCCCCATAACTTACATGGGGTTGACAAAACTTGCAGAAACATGTTTATTTCTGCTGAAAAACACGTTTTGACACTTTCTGCACACTGGGGTTAAGAGCAGAGTGTGTGGGCTCTTCTGAGCCTTGCAGTTACATAGGGATTCAGTTGTCTGAAAAAACGCGTTTATTTCGGGCTGAAAAACACGTTTTGAAAAGTGTACTGTAACTGCCCCATAACTTACATGGGGTTGACCAAACTTGCAGAAACATGTTTATTTCTGCTGAAAAACATGTTTAGAGGCTTTCTGCACACTAGGGTTAAGAGCTGAGTGTGTGGGCTCGTCTGACCCTTGCAGTTACATGGGATTTCAGTTGTCTGAAAAAACGCGTTTATCTCGGGCTGAAAAACACGTTTTGAAAAGTGTACTGTAACTGCCCCATAGCTTACATGGGGTTGACCAAACTTGCAGAAACATGTTTATTTCTGCTGAAAAACACGTTTTGACACTTTCTGCACACTGGGGTTAAGAGCAGAGTGTGTGGGCTCTTCTGAGCCTTGCAGTTACATAGGGATTCAGTTGTCTGAAAAAACGCGTTTATTTCGGGCTGAAAAACACGTTTTGAAAAGTGTACTGTAACTGCCCCATAACTTACATGGGGGTGACCAAACTTGCTGAAACACGTTTATTTCTGCTGAAAGACACGTTTTGACACTTTCTGCACACTGGCGTTAAGAGCTGAGTGTGTGGGCTCTTCTGAGCCTTGCAATTACATGGGAATTCAGTTGCTTGAAAAAACGCGTTTATCTCGGGCTGAAAAACACGTCTTGAATAGTGTGCTGTTACTGCCCCATGACTTACAAGGGGGTGACCAAACTTGCAGAAACATGTTTATTTCTGCTGAAAAACACGTTTTGACAGTTTCTGCACACTGGGGTTAAGAGCTGAGTGTGTGGGCTCTTCTGAGCCTAGCAGTTACAATGAGATTCTGCAGCCTGAAAAACGCGTTTATTTCGGGCTGAAAAACCCATTTTGAAAAGTGTGCTGTTACTGCCCCAAAACTTACATGGGGGTTACCAAACTTGCAGAAACATGTTTATTTCTGCTGAAAAACACGTTTTGACTCTTTCTGCACACTGGGGTTAAGAGCTGAGTGTGTGGGCTCTTCTGAGCCTTGCAGTTACATGGGAATTCAGTTGCCTGAAAAAACGCGTTTATCTCGGGCTGAAAAACACGTTTTGAATAGTGTGCTGTTACTGCCCCATAACTACAAGGGGGTGACCAAACTTGCAGAAACATGTTTATTTCTGCTGAAAAACATATTTAGAGGCTTTCTGCACACTGGGGTTAAGAGCTGAGTGTGTGGGCTCTTCTGAGCCTTGCAGTTACATGGGAATTCAGTTGTTTGAAAAAACGCGTTTATTTCAGGCTGAAAAACACCTTTAAAAAAGTGTTCTGTTACTGCCCCATAACTTACATAGGGGTGACCAAACTTGCAGAAACACGTTTATTTCTGCTGAAAAACACGTTTTGACACTTTCTGCACACTGGGGTTAAGAGCTGAGTGTGTGGGCTCTTCTGAGCCTTGCAGTTACATTAGGATTCAGCTGTCTGAAAAATCGCGTTTATTTCGGGCTGAAAAACACGTTTTGAAAAGTGTGCTGTTACTGCCCAATAACTTACATGGGGGTGACCAAACTTGCAGAAACACGTTTATTTCTGCTGAAAAACATGTTTAGACACTTTCTGCACACTGGGGTTAAGAGCTGAGTGTGTGGGCTCTTCTGAGCCTTGCAGTTACATGGGAATTCAGTTGTCTGAAAAAACGCATTTATTTTGGGATGAAAAACACGTTTTGAAAAGTGTGCTGTTACTGCCCAATAACTTACATGGGGGTGACCAAACTTGCAGAAACACGTTTATTTCTGCTGAAAAACACGTTTTGACACTTTCTGCACACTGGGGTTAAGAGCTGAGTGTGTGGGCACTTCTGAGCCTAGCAGTTACAATGAGATTCTGCAGTCTGAAAAAATGCGTTTATTTCGGTCTGAAATAACCGTTTTGAAAAGTGTGCTGTTAATGCCCACTAACTTACAAAGGGGTTGACCAAACTTGCAAAACATGTTTATTTCTGCTGAAAAACACGTTTTGACACTTTCTGCACACTGGGGTTAAGAGCTGAGTGTGTGGGCTCTTCTGAGCCTTGCAGTTACATGGGAATTCAGTTGTCTGAAAAAACGCATTTATTTTGGGCTGAAAAACACGTTTTGAAAAGTGTGCTGTTACTGCCACAAAACTTACATGGGGGTGACCAAACTTGCAGAAACATGTTTATATCTGCTGAAACACATGTTTAGACACTTTCTGCACACTGGGGTTAAGAGCTGAGTGTGTGGGCTCTTCTGAGCATTACAGTTACATGGGATTTCAGTTGTCTGAAAAAACGTGTTTATTTCGGGCTGAAAAACACGTTTTGAAAAGTGTGCTGTTACTGCCCCATAACTTACATGGGGGTGACCAAACTTGCAGAAACATGTTTATCTCTGCTGAAAAACATGTTTACACACTTTCTGCACACTGGGGTTAAGAGCTGAGTGTGTGGGCTCTTCTGAGCCTAGCAGTTACACTGAGATTCTGCAGTCTGAAAAAACGCGTTTATTTCGGGCTGAAAAACACGTTTTGAAAAGTGTGCTGTTACTGCCCCATAACTTACAAAGGGGTTGACCAAACTTGCAGAAACACGTTTATTTCTGCTGAAAAAACGTTTTGAAACTTTCTGCACACTGGGGTTAAGAGCAGAGTGTGTGGGCTCTTCTGAGCCTTGCAGTTACATGGGAATTCAGTTGTCTGAAAAAACGCGTTTATTTCGGGCTGAAAAACACGTTTTGAAAAGTGTACAGTAACTGCCCCATAACTTACATGGGGTTGACCAAACTTGCAGAAACATGTTTATTTCTGCTGAAAAACACGTTTTGACACTTTCTGCACACTGGGGTTAAGAGCAGAGTGTGTGGGCTCTTCTGAGCCTTGCAGTTACATAGGGATTCAGTTGTCTGAAAAAACGCGTTTATTTCGGGCTGAAAAACACGTTTTGAAAAGTGTACTGTAACTGCCCCATAACTTACATGGGGTTGACCAAACTTGCAAAAACATGTTTATTTCTGCTGAAAAACATGTTTAGAGGCTTTCTGCACACTAGGGTTAAGAGCTGAGTGTGTGGGCTCGTCTGAGCCTTGCAGTTACATGGGATTTCAGTTGTCTGAAAAAACGCGTTTATTTCGGGCTGAAAAACACGTTTTGAAAAGTGTACTGTAACTGCCCCATAACTTACATGGGGTTGACCAAACTTGCAGAAACGTTTATTTCTGCTGAAAAACACGTTTAGACATTTTCTGCACACTGGGGTTAAGAGCAGAGTGTGTGGGCTCTTCTGAGCTTTGCAGTTACATAGGGATTCAGTTGTCTGAAAAAACGCGTTTATTTCGGGCTGAAAAACACGTTTTGAAAAGTGTACTGTAACTGCCCCATAACTGACATGGGGTTGACCAAACATGCAGAAACATGTTTATTTCTGCTGAAAAACACGTTTTGACACTTTCTGCACACTGGGGTTAAGAGCTGAGTGTGTGGGCTCTTCTGAGCCTTGCAGTTACATGGGAATTCAGTTGTCTGAAAAAACGCATTTATTTTGGGCTGAAAAACACGTTTTGAAAAGTGTGCTGTTACTGCCACAAAACTTACATGGGGGTGACCAAACTTGCAGAAACATGTTTATATCTGCTGAAACACATGTTTAGACACTTTCTGCACACTGGGGTTAAGAGCTGAGTGTGTGGGCTCTTCTGAGCATTACAGTTACATGGGATTTCAGTTGTCTGAAAAAACGTGTTTATTTCGGGCTGAAAAACACGTTTTGAAAAGTGTGCTGTTACTGCCCCATAACTTACATGGGGGTGACCAAACTTGCAGAAACATGTTTATCTCTGCTGAAAAACATGTTTACACACTTTCTGCACACTGGGGTTAAGAGCTGAGTGTGTGGGCTCTTCTGAGCCTAGCAGTTACACTGAGATTCTGCAGTCTGAAAAAACGCGTTTATTTCGGGCTGAAAAACACGTTTTGAAAAGTGTGCTGTTACTGCCCCATAACTTACAAAGGGGTTGACCAAACTTGCAGAAACACGTTTATTTCTGCTGAAAAAACGTTTTGAAACTTTCTGCACACTGGGGTTAAGAGCAGAGTGTGTGGGCTCTTCTGAGCCTTGCAGTTACATGGGAATTCAGTTGTCTGAAAAAACGCGTTTATTTCGGGCTGAAAAACACGTTTTGAAAAGTGTACAGTAACTGCCCCATAACTTACATGGGGTTGACCAAACTTGCAGAAACATGTTTATTTCTGCTGAAAAACACGTTTTGACACTTTCTGCACACTGGGGTTAAGAGCAGAGTGTGTGGGCTCTTCTGAGCCTTGCAGTTACATAGGGATTCAGTTGTCTGAAAAAACGCGTTTATTTCGGGCTGAAAAACACGTTTTGAAAAGTGTACTGTAACTGCCCCATAACTTACATGGGGTTGACCAAACTTGCAAAAACATGTTTATTTCTGCTGAAAAACATGTTTAGAGGCTTTCTGCACACTAGGGTTAAGAGCTGAGTGTGTGGGCTCGTCTGAGCCTTGCAGTTACATGGGATTTCAGTTGTCTGAAAAAACGCGTTTATTTCGGGCTGAAAAACACGTTTTGAAAAGTGTACTGTAACTGCCCCATAACTTACATGGGGTTGACCAAACTTGCAGAAACGTTTATTTCTGCTGAAAAACACGTTTAGACATTTTCTGCACACTGGGGTTAAGAGCAGAGTGTGTGGGCTCTTCTGAGCTTTGCAGTTACATAGGGATTCAGTTGTCTGAAAAAACGCGTTTATTTCGGGCTGAAAAACACGTTTTGAAAAGTGTACTGTAACTGCCCCATAACTGACATGGGGTTGACCAAACATGCAGAAACATGTTTATTTCTGCTGAAAAACACGTTTTGACACTTTCTGAACACTGGGGTTAAGAGCAGAGTGTGTGGGCTCTTCTGAGCCTTGCAGTTACATAGGGATTCAGTTGTCTGAAAAAACGCGTTTATTTCTGGCTGAAAAACATGTTTTGAAAAGTGTACTGTAACTGCCCCATAACTTACATGGGGTTGAACAAACTTGCAGAAACGTTTATTTCTGCTGAAAAACACGTTTAGACACTTTCTGCACACTGGGGTTAAGAGCAGAGTGTGTGGGCTCTTCTGAGCCTTGCAGTTACATAGGGATTCAGTTGTCTGAAAAAACGCGTTTATTTCGGCTGAAAAACACGTTTTGAAAAGTGTACTGTAACTGCCCCATAACTTACATGGGGTTGAACAAACTTGCAGAAACGTTTATTTCTGCTGAAAAACACGTTTAGACACTTTCTGCACACTGGGGTTAAGAGCAGAGTGTGTGGGCTCTTCTGAGCCTTGCAGTTACATAGGGATTCAGTTGTCTGAAAAAACGCGTTTATTTCTGGCTGAAAAACACGTTTTGAAAAGTGTACTGTAACTGCCCCATAACTTACATGGGGGTGACCAAACTTGCTGAAACACGTTTATTTCTGCTGAAAAACACGTTCTGACACTTTCTGCACATTGGGGTTAAGAGCTGAGTGTGTGGGCTCTTCTGAGCCTTGCAATTACATGGGAATTCAGTTGCTTGAAAAAACGCGTTTATCTCGGGCTGAAAAACACGTTTTGAATATTGTGCTGTTACTGCCCCATGACTTACAAGGGGGTGACCAAACTTGCAGAAACATGTTTATTTCTTCTGAAAAACACGTTTTGACAGTTTCTGCACACTGGGGTTAAGAGCTGAGTGTGTGGGCTCTTCTGAGCCTAGCACTTACAATGAGATTCTGCAGCCTGAAAAACGTGTTTATTTCGGGCTGAAAAACCCGTTTTGAAAAGTGTGCTGTTACTGCCCCAAAACTTACATGGGGGTTACCAAACTTGCAGAAACATGTTTATTTCTGCTGAAAAACACGTTTTGACTCTTTCTGCACACTGGGGTTAAGAGCTGAGTGTGTGGGCTCGTCTGAGCCTTGCAGTTACATGGGATTTCAGTTGCCTGAAAAAAGGCGTTTATTTCGGGATGAAAAACACGTTTTGAAAAGTGTGCTGTTACTGCCCCAAAACTTACATGGGGGTTACCAAACTTGCAGAAACATGTTGATTTCTGCTGAAAAACACGTTTTGACTCTTTCTGCACACTGGGGTTAAGAGCTGAGTGTGTGGGCTCTTCTGAGCCTTGCAGTTACATGGGAATTCAGTTGCTCGAAAAAACACGTTTATCTCGGGCTGAAAAACACGTTTTGAATAGTGTGCTGTTACTGCCCCATGACTTACAAGGGGGTGACCAAACTTGCAGAAACATGTTTATTTCTGCTGAAAAACACGTTTTGACACTTTCTGCACACTGGGGTTAAGAGCAGAGTGTGTGGGCTCTTCTGAGCCTTGCAGTTACATGGGAATTCAGTTGTCTGAAAAAACGCGTTTATTTCGGGCTGAAAAACACGTTTTGAAAAGTGTACAGTAACTGCCCCATAACTTACATGGGGTTGACCAAACTTGCAGAAACATGTTTATTTCTGCTGAAAAACACGTTTTGACACTTTCTGCACACTGGGGTTAAGAGCAGAGTGTGTGGGCTCTTCTGAGCCTTGCAGTTACATAGGGATTCAGTTGTCTGAAAAAACGCGTTTATTTCTGGCTGAAAAACACGTTTTGAAAAGTGTACTGTAACTGCCCCATAACTTACATGGGGGTGACCAAACTTGCTGAAACACGTTTATTTCTGCTGAAAAACACGTTCTGACACTTTCTGCACATTGGGGTTAAGAGCTGAGTGTGTGGGCTCTTCTGAGCCTTGCAATTACATGGGAATTCAGTTGCTTGAAAAAACGCGTTTATCTCGGGCTGAAAAACACGTTTTGAATATTGTGCTGTTACTGCCCCATGACTTACAAGGGGGTGACCAAACTTGCAGAAACATGTTTATTTCTTCTGAAAAACACGTTTTGACAGTTTCTGCACACTGGGGTTAAGAGCTGAGTGTGTGGGCTCTTCTGAGCCTAGCACTTACAATGAGATTCTGCAGCCTGAAAAACGTGTTTATTTCGGGCTGAAAAACCCGTTTTGAAAAGTGTGCTGTTACTGCCCCAAAACTTACATGGGGGTTACCAAACTTGCAGAAACATGTTTATTTCTGCTGAAAAACACGTTTTGACTCTTTCTGCACACTGGGGTTAAGAGCTGAGTGTGTGGGCTCGTCTGAGCCTTGCAGTTACATGGGATTTCAGTTGCCTGAAAAAAGGCGTTTATTTCGGGATGAAAAACACGTTTTGAAAAGTGTGCTGTTACTGCCCCAAAACTTACATGGGGGTTACCAAACTTGCAGAAACATGTTGATTTCTGCTGAAAAACACGTTTTGACTCTTTCTGCACACTGGGGTTAAGAGCTGAGTGTGTGGGCTCTTCTGAGCCTTGCAGTTACATGGGAATTCAGTTGCTTGAAAAAACACGTTTATCTCGGGCTGAAAAACACGTTTTGAATAGTGTGCTGTTACTGCCCCATGACTTACAAGGGGGTGACCAAACTTGCAGAAACATGTTTATTTCTGCTGAAAAACACGTTTTGACACTTTCTGCACACTGGGGTTAAGAGCAGAGTGTGTGGGCTCTTCTGAGCCTTGCAGTTACATGGGAATTCAGTTGTCTGAAAAAACGCGTTTATTTCGGGCTGAAAAACACGTTTTGAAAAGTGTACAGTAACTGCCCCATAACTTACATGGGGTTGACCAAACTTGCAGAAACATGTTTATTTCTGCTGAAAAACACGTTTTGACACTTTCTGCACACTGGGGTTAAGAGCAGAGTGTGTGGGCTCTTCTGAGCCTTGCAGTTACATAGGGATTCAGTTGTCTGAAAAAACGCGTTTATTTCTGGCTGAAAAACACGTTTTGAAAAGTGTACTGTAACTGCCCCATAACTTACATGGGGGTGACCAAACTTGCTGAAACACGTTTATTTCTGCTGAAAAACACGTTCTGACACTTTCTGCACATTGGGGTTAAGAGCTGAGTGTGTGGGCTCTTCTGAGCCTTGCAATTACATGGGAATTCAGTTGCTTGAAAAAACGCGTTTATCTCGGGCTGAAAAACACGTTTTGAATATTGTGCTGTTACTGCCCCATGACTTACAAGGGGGTGACCAAACTTGCAGAAACATGTTTATTTCTGCTGAAAAACACGTTTTGACACTTTCTGCACACTGGGGTTAAGAGCAGAGTGTGTGGGCTCTTCTGAGCCTTGCAGTTACATAGGGATTCAGTTGTCTGAAAAAACGCGTTTATTTCGGGCTGAAAAACACGTTTTGAAAAGTGTACTGTAACTGCCCCATAACTTACATGTGGTTGACCAAACTTGCAGAAACATGTTTATTTCTGCTGAAAAACATGTTAAGAGGCTTTCTGCACACTAGGGTTAAGAGCTGAGTGTGTGGGCTCGTCTGACCCTTGCAGTTACATGGGATTTCAGTTGTCTGAAAAAACGCGTTTATCTCGGGCTGAAAAACACGTTTTGAAACGTGTACTGTAACTGCCCCATAACTTACATGGGGTTGACCAAACTTGCAGAAACATGTTTATTTCTGCTGAAAAACACGTTTTGACACTTTCTGCACACTGGGGTTAAGAGCAGAGTGTGTGGGATCTTGTGAGCCTTGCAGTTACATAGGGATTCAGTTGTCTGAAAAAACGCGTTTATTTCGGGCTGAAAAACACGTTTTGAAAAGTGTACTGTAACTGCCCCATAACTTACAAGGGGGTGACCAAACTTGCAGAAACATGTTTATTTCTGCTGAAAAACATGTTTAGAGGCTTTCTGCACACTAGGGTTAAGAGCTGAGTGTGTGGGCTCGTCTGAGCCTTGCAGTTACATGGGATTTCAGTTGTCTGAAAAAACGCGTTTATTTCGGGCTGAAAAACACGTTTTGAAAAGTGGACTGTAACTGCCCCATAACTTACATGGGGTTGACCAAACTTGCAGAAACGTTTATTTCTGCTGAAAAACACGTTTAGACACTTTCTGCACACTGGGGTTAAGAGCAGAGTGTGTGGGCTCTTCTGAGCCTTGCAGTTACATAGGGATTCAGTTGTCTGAAAAAACTCGTTTATTTCGGCTGAAAAACACGTTTTGAAAAGTATACTGTAACTGCCCCATAACTTACATGGGGTTGACCAAACTTGCAGAAACATGTTTATTTCTGCTGAAAAACTCGTTTTGACACTTTCTGCACACTGGGGTTAAGAGCAGAGTGTGTGGGCTCTTCTGAGCCTTGCAGTTACATAGGGATTCAGTTGTCTGAAAAAACGCGTTTATTTCGAGCTGAAAAACACGTTTTGAAAAGTGTACTGTAACTGCCCCATAACTTACATGGGGTTGACCAAACTTGCAGAAACATGTTTATTTCTGCTGAAAAACATGTTTTGACACTTTCTGCACACTGGGGTTAAGAGCAGAGTGTGTGGGCTCTTCTGAGCTTTGCAGTTACATAGGGATTCAGTTGTCTGAAAAAACGCGTTTATTTCGGGCTGAAAAACACGTTTTGAAAAGTGTACAGTAACTGCCCCATAACTTACATGGGGTTGACCAAACTTGCAGAAACATGTTTATTTCTGCTGAAAAACACGTTTTGACACTTTCTGCACACTGGGGTTAAGAGCAGAGTGTGTGGGCTCTTCTGAGCCTTGCAGTTACATAGGGATTCAGTTGTCTGAAAAAACGCGTTTATTTCGGGCTGAAAAACACGTTTTGAAAAGTGTACTGTAACTGCCCCATAACTTACATGGGGTTGACCATACTTGCAGAAACATGTTTATTTCTGCTGAAAAACATGTTTAGAGGCTTTCTGCACACTAGGGTTAAGAGCTGAGTGTGTGGGCTCGTCTGACCCTTGCAGTTACATGGGATTTCAGTTGTCTGAAAAAACGCGTTTATCTCGGGCTGAAAAACACGTTTTGAAAAGTGTACTGTAACTGCCCCATAGCTTACATGGGGTTGACCAAACTTGCAGAAACATGTTTATTTCTGCTGAAAAACATGTTTTGACACTTTCTGCACACTGGGGTTAAGAGCAGAGTGTGTGGGCTCTTCTGAGCTTTGCAGTTACATAGGGATTCAGTTGTCTGAAAAAACGCGTTTATTTCGGGCTGAAAAACACGTTTTGAAAAGTGTACAGTAACTGCCCCATAACTTACATGGGGTTGACCAAACTTGCAGAAACATGTTTATTTCTGCTGAAAAACACGTTTTGACACTTTCTGCACACTGGGGTTAAGAGCAGAGTGTGTGGGCTCTTCTGAGCCTTGCAGTTACATAGGGATTCAGTTGTCTGAAAAAACGCGTTTATTTCGGGCTGAAAAACACGTTTTGAAAAGTGTACTGTAACTGCCCCATAACTTACATGGGGTTGACCAAACTTGCAGAAACATGTTTATTTCTGCTGAAAAACATGTTTAGAGGCTTTCTGCACACTAGGGTTAAGAGCTGAGTGTGTGGGCTCGTCTGACCCTTGCAGTTACATGGGATTTCAGTTGTCTGAAAAAACGCGTTTATCTCGGGCTGAAAAACACGTTTTGAAAAGTGTACTGTAACTGCCCCATAGCTTACATGGGGTTGACCAAACTTGCAGAAACATGTTTATTTCTGCTGAAAAACACGTTTTGACACTTTCTGCACACTGGGGTTAAGAGCTGAGTGTGTGGGCTCTTCTGAGCCTTGCAATTACATGGGAATTCAGTTGCTTGAAAAAACGCGTTTATCTCGGGCTGAAAAACACGTCTTGAATAGTGTGCTGTTACTGCCCCATGACTTACAAGGGGGTGACCAAACTTGCAGAAACATGTTTATTTCTGCTGAAAAACACGTTTTGACAGTTTCTGCACACTGGGGTTAAGAGCTGAGTGTGTGGGCTCTTCTGAGCCTAGCAGTTACAATGAGATTCTGCAGCCTGAAAAACGCGTTTATTTCGGGCTGAAAAACCCATTTTGAAAAGTGTGCTGTTACTGCCCCAAAACTTACATGGGGGTTACCAAACTTGCAGAAACATGTTTATTTCTGCTGAAAAACACATTTTGACTCTTTCTGCACACTGGGGTTAAGAGCTGAGTGTGTGGGCTCTTCTGAGCCTTGCAGTTACATGGGAATTCAGTTGCCTGAAAAAACGCGTTTATCTCGGGCTGAAAAACACGTTTTGAATAGTGTGCTGTTACTGCCCCATAACTACAAGGGGGTGACCAAACTTGCAGAAACATGTTTATTTCTGCTGAAAAACATATTTAGAGGCTTTCTGCACACTGGGGTTAAGAGCTGAGTGTGTGGGCTCTTCTGAGCCTTGCAGTTACATGGGAATTCAGTTGTTTGAAAAAACGCGTTTATTTCAGGCTGAAAAACACCTTTAAAAAAGTGTTCTGTTACTGCCCCATAACTTACATAGGGGTGACCAAACTTGCAGAAACACGTTTATTTCTGCTGAAAAACACGTTTTGACACTTTCTGCACACTGGGGTTAAGAGCTGAGTGTGTGGGCTCTTCTGAGCCTTGCAGTTACATTAGGATTCAGCTGTCTGAAAAATCGCGTTTATTTCGGGCTGAAAAACACGTTTTGAAAATTGTGCTGTTACTGCCCCATAACTTACATGGGGGTGACCAAACTTGCAGAAACATGTTTATTTCTGCTGAAAAACATGTTTAGACACTTTCTGCACACTGGGGTTAAGAGCTGAGTGTGTGGGCTCTTCTGAGCCTTGCAGTTACATGGGAATTCAGTTGTCTGAAAAAACGCATTTATTTTGGGCTGAAAAACACGTTTTGAAAAGTGTGCTGTTACTGCCCAATAACTTACATGGGGGTGACCAAACTTGCAGAAACACGTTTATTTCTGCTGAAAAACACGTTTTGACACTTTCTGCACACTGGGGTTAAGAGCTGAGTGTGTGGGCTCTTCTGAGCCTAGCAGTTACACTGAGATTCTGCAGTCTGAAAAAATGCGTTTATTTCGGTCTGAAATATCCGTTTTGAAAAGTGTGCTGTTACTGCCCACTAACTTACAAAGGGGTTGACCAAACTTGCAAAACATGTTTATTTCTGCTGAAAAACACGTTTTGACACTTTCTGCACACTGGGGTTAAGAGCTGAGTGTGTGGGCTCTTCTGAGCCTTGCAGTTACATGGGAATTCAGTTGTCTGAAAAAACGCATTTATTTTGGGCTGAAAAACACGTTTTGAAAAGTGTGCTGTTACTGCCACAAAACTTACATGGGGGTGACCAAACTTGCAGAAACATGTTTATATCTGCTGAAACACATGTTTAGACACTTTCTGCACACTGGGGTTAAGAGCTGAGTGTGTGGGCTCTTCTGAGCATTACAGTTACATGGGATTTCAGTTGTCTGAAAAAACGCGTTTATTTCGGGCTGAAAAACACGTTTTGAAAAGTGTGCTGTTACTGCCCCATAACTTACATGGGGGTGACCAAACTTGCAGAAACATGTTTATCTCTGCTGAAAAACATGTTTACACACTTTCTGCACACTGGGGTTAAGAGCTGAGTGTGTGGGCTCTTCTGAGCCTAGCAGTTACACTGAGATTCTGCAGTCTGAAAAAACGCGTTTATTTCGGGCTGAAAAACACGTTTTGAAAAGTGTGCTGTTACTGCCCCATAACTTACAAAGGGGTTGACCAAACTTGCAGAAACACGTTTATTTCTGCTGAAAAAACGTTTTGAAACTTTCTGCACACTGGGGTTAAGAGCTGAGTGTGTGGGCTTTTCTGAGCCTTGCAGTTACATTAGGATTCAGCTGTCTGAAAAATCGCGTTTATTTCGGGCTGAAAAACACGTTTTGAAAAAAGTGCTGTTACTGCCCCATAACTTACATGGGGTTGACCAAACTTGCAGAAACATGTTTATTTCTGCTGAAAAACATGTTTAGACACTTTCTGCACACTGGGGTTAAGAGCTGAGTGTGTGGGCTCTTCTGAGCCTTGCAGTTACATGGGAATTCAGTTGTCTGAAAAAACGCATTTATTTTGGGCTGAAAAACACGTTTTGAAAAGTGTGCTGTTACTGCCCAATAACTTACATGGGGGTGACCAAACTTGCAGAAACACGTTTATTTCTGCTGAAAAACACGTTTTGACACTTTCTGCACACTGGGGTTAAGAGCTGAGTGTGTGGGCTCTTCTGAGCCTTGCAGTTACATGGGAATTCAGTTGCCTGAAAAAACGCGTTTATCTCGGGCTGAAGAACACGTTTTGAAAAGTGTGCTGTTACTGCCCCAAAATTTACATGGGGGTGACCAAACTTGCAGAAACACCTTTATTTCTGCTGAAAAACACGTTTTGACACTTTCTGCACACTGGGGTTAAGAGCTGAGTGTGTGGGCTCTTCTGAGCCTAGCAGTTACACTGAGATTCTGCAGTCTGAAAAAACGCGTTTATTTCGGGCTGAGATACCCGTTTTGAAAAGTGTGCTGTTACTGCCCCATAACTTACAAAGGGGTTGACCAAACTTGCAAAACATGTTTATTTCTGCTGAAAAACACGTTTTGACACTTTCTGCACACTGGGGTTAAGAGCTGAGTGTGTGGGCTCTTCTGAGCCTTGCAGTTACATGGGAATTCAGTTGTCTGAAAAAACGCATTTATTTTGGGCTGAAAAACACGTTTTGAAAAGTGTGCTGTTACTGCCACATAACTTACATGGGGGTGACCAAACTTGCAGAAACATGTATATATCTGCTGAAAAACATGTTTAGACACTTTCTGCACACTGGGGTTAAGAGCTGAGTGTGTTTGCTCTTCTGAGCCTTGCAGTTACATGGGATTTCAGTTGTCTGAAAAAACGCGTTTATTTCAGGCTGAAAAACACGTTTAGAAAAGTGTTCTGTTACTGCCCCATAACTTACATAGGGGTGACCAAACTTGCAGAAACACGTTTATTTCTGCTGAAAAACACGTTTTGACACTTTCTGCACACTGGGGTTAAGAGCTGAGTGTGTGGGCTCTTCTGAGCCTTGCAGTTACATGGGAATTCAGTTGCCGGAAAAAACGCGTTTATCTCGGGCTGAAAAACACGTTTTGAAAAGTGTGCTGTTACTGCCCCAAAACTTACATGGGGGTGACCAAACTTGCAGAAACACTTTTATTTCTGCTGAAAAACACGTTTTGACACTTTCTGCACACTGGGGTTTAGAGCTGAGTGTGTGGGCTCTTCTGAGCCTAGCAGTTACACTGAGATTCTGCAGTCTGAAAAAACGCGTTTATTTCGGGCTGAAAAACCCGTTTTGAAAAGTGTGCTTTTACTGCCCAATAACTTACAAAGGGGTTGACCAAACTTGCAGAAACACGTTTATTTCTGCTGAAAAACACGTTTTGACACTTTCTGCACACTGGGGTTAAGAGCTGAGTCAGTGGTCTCTTTTGAGTCTAGCAGTTACATTGGGAATCAACAGTCTGAAAAAAAACGTGTTTATTTCGGGCTGATCAACACGTTTTGAAAAGTCTGCTGTTCCTGCCCCATAAGTTACATGGGGGTGACCAAACTTGCAGAAACATGTTTATTTCTGCTGAAAAACACGTTTTGACACTTTCTGCACACTGGGGTTAAGATCTGGGTCAGTGGTCTGTTCTGAGTCTAGCAGTTACATTGTGATTCAGTAGACTGAAAAAACACGTTAATTTCGGGCTGATCAACACGTTTTGAAAAGTCTGCTGTTCCTGCCCCATAAGTTACATGGGGGTGACCAAAATTGCAGAAACATGTTTATTTCTGCTGAAAAACACATTTTGACACTTTCTGCACGCTGGGGTTAAGAGCTGAGTCAGTGGGCTCTTCTGAGCCTAGCAGTTACTTTGGGATTCAACAGTCTGAAAAAAGGCGTTTATTTCGGGCTGAAAAACACGTTTTAAAAAGCTTGCTGTTCCTGCCCCATAAGTTACATGGGGGTGACCAAACTTGCAAAAACGTTTATTTCTGCTGAAAAATACGTTTTGACACTTTCTGCACACTGGGGTTAAGAGCTGAGTCAGTGGTCTGTTCTGAGTCTAGCAGTTACATTGGGAATCAACAGTCTGAAAAAAAACGCGTTTATTTCGGGCTGATCAACACGTTTTGAAAAGTCTGCTCTTCCTGCCCCATAAGTTACATGGGGGTGACCAAACTTGCAGAAACATGTTCATTTCTGCTGAAAAACACGTTTTGACACTTTCTGCACATTGGGTTAAGAGCTCAGTCAGTGGGCTCTTCTGAGCCTAGCAGTTACATTGGGATTCAACAGTCTGAAAAAACGCGTTTATTTCGGGCTGAAAAACACGTTTTGAAAAGTCTGCTCTTCCTGCCCCATAAGTTACATGTGGTGACCAAACTTGCAGAAACGTGTGTTACGAACCCTGGCTCCCGGCAACGGAGGAGGCAGAAGTAGGCGTAGCCCCTATCTATCAGTTCACCTATCAGTTTTCCCATTCACCACCACACCCCCGTCTCATCCTACTTAAACACCTGTCCTTCCCTAACTTGTTGCTCAGTATTGGTTTTCCCTATCGAGCTTCCTGGTTGCGCCTCTTCTGCTCTGTGTTTGTCTTGGATTTTGGCTTTCGGTTTTTCCCTTTGGACTTCGGCTTTTCGGATCTCGGCTTGGATTGGTGCTTTCGTTTGTTTTTGGATTTCTGGCTACCTCTGGATTCTCGGATTGCTCTACGGACTACGGCTTCGGATTACTCTTCGGCTTCGGTACACGTACCCTTTCGGATATCTGGCTTCCCCTGGACTCTCGGCTCGTTCCTACGATTACGGTTTGCTTTCGGATTACGACTTGGCTTTGTTCACTCCTGCAAGTGGGTTCACTCACTCGTTCGGTCCCTGTTACCGAACTTGTAACAGAATACTGAGCCATTTAACATGGACCCAGCGGAGCAACTGGAGATTCGCTCAGCTTTGGATCAGCACGGACAAGCCTTACTCCAGCTCCAGGCTTCTGTCCAACAGATCTGTGCGCATCTGTCTGCAATACCGCCCATCGGCAATCGAGGAAGCAACGCTGGAGCTGCCGCTGCGGCTCCGCCCCCGCCAGCCACTACACCTGCCCCTCGACCTCTTCCACTAACTCCACCTGACAGGTTTGACGGCAACCCTACCAAATGTCGGGGCTTCTTAGCACAGTGTGCGCTGGTTTTCAGGCTCCATCCAGAAACTTTTTTTTCTCCTCAGGACAAGATCGCCTTCATAGTTTCACTGCTAACCGGCCGCGCTCTGGAATGGGCTACTGCTCTGCTTGATCGCGGGGCTCCTGAAATTCAGGATTATTAATTTTTTTTAGAAAAATTTAAGGGGGTTTTTTGTCGCCCCGTAGTTGGCCAAGACTCTGCATTCCGCCTCTCCTCCATCCACCAAGGCCGCCGGTCTGTACATGATTATGCTATTGATTTTCGAGTAGCGGCAGCAGAGACTCACTGGGACGATGAGGTCCTTATTTTTCTTTTCCGTCAAGGACTCAGTGAAGAAATTAAGGACCATCTGGTAAATATGCCACAATTGGGCAATACCTTGGAGGAAGTTATTTCACAGGTTTTGCAATTGGAACTCAGAATTCATCATAGGAGTGCTGAGAGATCCCGGTCCTCTATAGTAGAGGCTCCTCGGCTATCACCTTTCAGATCTGCCGACTCGGAACAACCTATGAAAATAGCCCGCACCCGGTTAACCCCTGAAGAACGTGAGAGGCCAACGAGAGAGTCGCTGCCTGTACTGTGGGAAACTTGGACACTTTAAAGCGGCCTGCCCTGCTGCATACTCGTCATTGAGGCGCCGCCCACCTTCTCGGAATCCTAAGGTGAGTGAGACTACTCAATTCCCTCAGTTTTCCTCAGGATTTTTTTTTTGTTCTACCCTATTCTGGGATAATGAAAGGAGACCTCTTCTTGCTTTTATTGACTCGGGGGCGGCAGGAAACTTTATAGACGCCTCCGTCGCTCGAGCTTGGAAATTACCCTTGACCCTGGTGTCCACCCCTCTTCGTGTCCAGTCTATTGATGGCTCCCCCATATCTCCAGGACTTATTAGGTGGCAAACGGAAATTATAAGCCTGCAGATAGGTGCCACCCATGTCGAAGACATCTGGTTTTATCTCCTGGAGACTCCTACACATCCTCTGGTTCTAGGATTTCCTTGGCTACAGCAGCATGACCCACACATTTCTTGGTCCCGTAAAGAGATTGTAGCTTGGGGACCCAGATGTATTAGAAAATGCTGTCGCCTACCAGTGAAGATTGCACTCATGGCGACGCCCCCTTCAGGGGTTCCTACCATACCCCCTCAATACTCTGATCTTCAGGAAGCCTTTAATGAGCAGGAGGCCTTGGCCCTCCCCCCTCATCGACCATACGATTGTGCCATTGCCTGGTACTATCCCTCCCAAAGGTCGTATTTTTCCACTCTCCAATTCTGAGTCTGAGGCCCTGAAAGTCTATATACAAGATTCTCTGAAGGCTGGGCTTATACGTCCATCCACCTCACCAGCATGTGCCAGTTTTTTTTTTGTGGAAAAGAAGGATGGTGGGCTCCGTCCCTGCATCGACTATCGTGGCCTCAATGAGATCACCATCAAGAATCGGTACCCTTTGCCTTTAATTCCAGCAGCACTTGAGTCGGTGCATGGAGCCAAGATCTTTACTAAACTGGATTTACGAGGGGCCTATAACCTAATCCGCATTCGGCAGGGGGATGAATGGAAGACGGCATTTATGACAACCCATGGACATTATGAATATTTGGTCATGCCCTTTGGTTTAGTTAATGCTCCAGCAGTGTTTCAATCTTTTATTAATGACATCTTTCGGGATCTCCTACAAAGATTTGTATTGGTTTATCTAGATGACATATTAATTTTTTCTGATTCCTTCCAGGATCATGTTCTCCATGTCAGAGAAGTACTCTCCTGGCTCATTAAGAATAAGCTATATGTCAAACTAGAGAAGTGTACCTTCCATGCTTCAAGGATTCACTTTTTAGGGTACGTCATCTCACCGGATGGGGTGGAAATGGATTCGAGTAAAGTCTCGGCGATTACTGATTGGCCCACTCCCAAGAATCTAAAACACATTCAACGATTTCTCGGATTTGCTAACTTTTACAGGAAGTTTATTCGAAATTTCAGCTCGGTGGTCACTCCCATAACCTCTTTGACCCGTAATGGACCTAAACAAGGCAAATGGACCCCTCAAGCCAAAGGCATTTCAGCGTCTGAAACATCTGTTCACTACAGCCCCCATCCTAAAACACCCTGATCCTACTTTGCCCTTTGTGGTCGAAGTGGATGCTTCTGGCCATGGTGTGGGTGCTGTTCTCTCCCAACGTCATGGAGAAAAACAGATTCTTCATCCCTGTGCCTTCTTCTCTAAGAAGCTATCACCTGCCCAAATGAACTACGACGTCGGTAACCGTGAGCTCTTGGCCATTAAGCTGTCATTGGAGGAATGGAGGCACTGGTTAGAGGGTGCTCATCACCCTTTTTTAATTTACACTGATCATAAAAACCTGGAGTATCTGCAGTCGGCCAAATGTCTTTGTCCTCGCCAGGCTAGGTGGTCCCTTTTTTTTTCCAGATTTAATTTCTTGATCACCTACACTCCAGGTTCCAAGAACGTCAAGGCAGACGCCCTTTCACGGATCCACGACCCCCCTGAGGCCGAATTGATTCCAGAACCTATCATCCCGTCTGGTAAGTTCCTGGCAGCTGTAAGATGGGACATTGAGGTAATTGTTCGACGAGCTTTGGTAGGACAGATGGTACCACCTCAGTGCCCTCAGGACAAGTTATTTGTCTCTAATTCCGTCAGATCGGCAGTTTTACAATGGGGACACGACTCCTGCTTCGCCGGACACCCTGGATTCCACCGTACCTTGGATTTCATCTCCAGAGACTTCTGGTGGCCATCTATGGCCAATGATGTCAAGGAATATGTCCAGGCCTGCTCTATCTGCTCCCAAATGAAGTCTTCCCGGATGAAGGCAGCGGGCCTTCTTCAACCCCTACCCATCCCGGACCGTCCTTGGACCCACCTTTCAGTATATTTTATTACTGACCTTCCACCCAGCCATGGACATACAACTATTATGGTGGTGGTAGACCGTTTTTCCAAATCTGCCCATTATATTCCCCTACCATCCTTACTGACAGCTCGGGAACTAGCAGAATTGTTTGTACAACATATCTTTCGACTGCATGGCATCCCTAAGGATATTGTTTCTGATAGGGGCCCCCAGTTTGTCTCCCGATTTTGGAGGGCCTTCTGTAAGTCGCTGGGCGCCTCAGTCTCACTTACCTCAGCTTATCACCCTCAGGCCAACGGTCAGACTGAACGAATGAATCAGGAACTGCTGACCTATTTACGGACTTATATCTCCTCTACCCATGACAATTGGGTGTCTTTGCTCCCATGGGCAGAGTATGCACACAATTCTCTGTATACTACAGCTACCGGCATGTCTCCCTTTAAGTGTGCTTTAGGTTATCAGCCTCCTCTTATCCCTGACTCCCACCACAACACAGAGGTACCTTCGGTTCAGGACTACATCTCTAAACTGAAGACCTTCTGGAGGAAGGCCAAAGCCACCCTTCTTCGCACCTCAGCTCAGCGGAAGAAGGTGACTGATCGGCGCCGTAGTATCCCACCCAGACTTCGTCGCGGTCAGTTTGTTTGGTTATCTACTCGTAACCTTCCTCTTAAGCAACCTTCTGGCAAGCTTGCTCCCAGGTACATTGGTCCTTTTCGTGTCCTCGCCCAGATCACCCCTGTGACTTACCGACTGGCCTTGCCTCCCACCCTGCGGATCCACCCTACTTTCCATGTGTCCCTTCTTAAACCCTTTCAAAGATCCACCCTGTCTAAACCGCAAAAAAAAAACCCACCGCTTCGAGTAATTGATTGACTCCCTGCTTACACGGTCAATAAAATCCTGGATTCCCGTTGGTCTCGTGGATCCCTACAATATCTCGTCGATTGGGAAGGCTACGGTCCGGAGGAGCGCTCGTGGGTCTCGGAGAAGGATATTCTGGACCCCAACCTCATCCAAGACTTCCACCTTAACTTCCCGGATCGTCCCGTTAGGGCGTCAGGAGCCGCCCATAGAGGGGGGGGTAATGTTACGAACCCTGGCTCCCGGCAACGGAGGAGGCAGAAGTAGGCGTAGCCCCTATCTATCAGTTCACCTATCAGTTTTCCCATTCACCACCACACCCCCGTCTCATCCTACTTAAACACCTGTCCTTCCCTAACTTGTTGCTCAGTATTGGTTTTCCCTATCGAGCTTCCTGGTTGCGCTTCTTCTACTCTGTGTTTGTCTTGGATTTCGGCTTTCGGTTTTTCCCTTTGGACTTCGGCTTTTCGGATCTCGGCTTTGATTGGTGCTTTCGCTCTGTTTTGGATTTCTGGCTACCTCTGGATTCTCGGATTGCTCTACGGACTACGGCTTCGGATTACTCTTCGGCTTTGGTACACGTACCCTTTCGGATATCTGGCTTCCCCTGGACTCTCGGCTCGTTCTTACGATTACGGTTTGCTTTAGGATTACGACTTGGCTTTGTTCGCTCCTGCAAGTGGGTTCACTCACTCGTTCGGTCCCTGTTACCGACTCATAACAACGTGTTTATTTCTGCTGAAAACACGTTTTGACAACTTCTGCCCACTTGGGTTAAGGGCTGACTCCGTGGGCTCTTCTGAGCCAGGCAGTTACATTGGGATTCAACAGTCTGAAAAAACGCGTTTACTTAGAGCTGAACAACACGGTTTGAAAAGACTGCTTTTCCTGCCCCATAAGTTACATGGGAGTGAACAAAGTTGCAGAAACATGTTTATTTCTGCTGAAAAACACATTTTGACACTTTCTGCACGCTGGGGTTAAGAGCTGAGTCAGTGGGCTCCTCTGAGCCTAGCAGTTACATTGGGATTCAACAGTCTGAAAAAACGTGTTTATTTCGGGCTGAAAAACACGTTTTGAAAAGCTTGCTGTTCCTGCCCCATAAGTTACATGGGGGTGACCAAACTTGCAGAAACATGTTAATTTCAGCTGAAAAACACGTTTTGACACTTTCTGCACACTGGGGTTAAGAGCTGAGTCAGTGGTCTCTTCTGAGTCTAGCAGTTACATTGGGATTCAGTAGACTGAAAAAACACGTTTATTTCGGGCTGTAAAACATGTTTTGAAAAGTCTGCTGATCTTCCCCAATAAGTTACTTGGGGGTGACCAAACTTGCAGAAACATGTTTATTTCTGCTGAAAATCACGTTTTGACACTTTCTGCACACTGGGGTTAAGAGCTGAGTCAGTGGGCTCTTCTGAGCCTAGCAGTTACATTGGGATTCAGTAGTCTGAAAAAATGCGTTTATTACGGGCTGAAAAACAGGTTTTGAAAAATCTGCTGTTCCTGCCCCATAAGTTACATGGGGGTGACCAAACTTGAAGAAACATGTTTATTTCTGCTGAAAAACACGTTTTGACACTTTCTGCACACTGGGGTTAAGAGCTGAGTCAGTGGTCTCTTCTGAGTCTAGCAGTTACATTGGGAATCAACAGTCTGAAAAAAAACGCGTTTATTTCGGGCTGATCAACACGTTTTGAAAAGTCTGCTGTTCCTGCCCCATAAATTACATGGGAGTGACCAAACTTGCAGAAACATGTTTATTTCTGCTGAAAAACACGTTTTGACACTTTCTGCACACTGGGGTTAAGAGCTGAGTCAGTGGGCTCTTCTGAGCCTAGCAGCTACATTGGGATTCAACACTCTGAAAAAACGCGTTTATTTCGGGCTGAAAAACACGTTTTGAAAAGTCTGCTCTTCCTGCCCCATAAGTTACATGGGGGTGATCAAACTTGCAGAAACATGTAATACTGCTGAAAAACACGTTTTGACACTTTCTGCTCACTGGGGTTAAGAGCTGAGTCAGTGGGCTCTTCTGAGCCAGGCAGTTACATTGGGATTCAACAGACTGAAAAAACACGTTTACTTAGGGCTGAACAACACGGTTTGAAAGACTGCTTTTCCTGCCCCATAAGTTACATGGGGGTGACCAAAGTTGCAGAAACATGTTTATTTCTGCTGAAAAACACATTTTGACACTTTCTGCACGCTGGGGTTAAGAGCTGAGTCAGTGGGCTCTTCTGAGCCTAGCAGTTACATTGGGATTCAACAGTCTGAAAAAACGTGTTTATTTCGGGCTGAAAAACACGTTTTGAAAAGCTTGCTGTTCCTGCCCCATAAGTTACATAGGGGTGACCAAACTTGCAGAAACATGTTTATTTAAGCTGAAAAACACATTTTGACACTTTCTGCACACTGGGGTTAAGAGCTGAGTCAGTGGTCTCTTCTGAGTCTAGCAGTTACATTGGGATTCAGCAGTCTGAAAAAATGCGTTTATTTCGGGCTGATCAACACGTTTTGAAAAGTCTGCTGTTCCTGCCCCATAAGTTACTTGGGGGTGACCAAACTTGCAGAAACGTTTATTTCTGCTGAAAAACACGTTTTGACATTTTCTGCACACTGGGGTTAAGAGCTGAGTCAGTGGTCTGTTCTCAGTCTAGCAGTTACATTGGGATTCAGTAGACTGAAAAAACACGTTTATTTCGGGCTGTAAAACACGTTTTGAAAAGTCTGCTGATCTTCCCCAATAAGTTACTTGGGGGTGACCAAACTTGCAGAAACATGTTTATTTCTGCTGAAAAACACGTTTTGACACTTTCTGCACACTGGGGTTAAGAGCTGAGTCAGAGGTCTGTTCTGAGTCTAGCAGTTACATTGGGATTCAGTAGTCTGAAAAAATGCGTTTATTACGGGCTGAAAAACAGGTTTTGAAAAATCTGCTGTTCCTGCCCCATAAGTTACATGGGGGTGACCAAACTTGAAGAAACATGTTTATTTCGGCTGAAAAACACGTTTTGACACTTTCTGCACACTGGGGTTAAGAGCTGAGTCAGTGGTCTCTTCTGAGTCTAGCAGTTACATTGGGAATCAACAGTCTGAAAAAAAACGTGTTTATTTCGGGCTGATCAACACGTTTTGAAAAGTCTGCTGTTCCTGCCCCATAAATTACATGGGAGTGACCAAACTTGCAGAAACATGTTTATTTCTGCTGAAAAACACGTTTTGACACTTTCTGCACACTGGGGTTAAGAGCTGAGTCAGTGGGCTCTTCTGAGCCTAGCAGCTACATTGGGATTCAACACTCTGAAAAAACGCGTTTATTTCGGGCTGAAAAACACGTTTTGAAAAGTCTGCTCTTCCTGCCCCATAAGTTACATGGGGGTGATCAAACTTGCAGAAACATGTAATACTGCTGAAAAACACGTTTTGACACTTTCTGCTCACTGGGGTTAAGAGCTGAGTCAGTGGGCTCTTCTGAGCCAGGCAGTTACATTGGGATTCAACAGACTGAAAAAACACGTTTACTTAGGGCTGAACAACACGGTTTGAAAGACTGCTTTTCCTGCCCCATAAGTTACATGGGGGTGACCAAACTTGCAGAAACATGTTTATTTCTGCTGAAAAACACGTTTTGACACTTTCTGCACACTGGGGTTAAGAGCTGAGTCAGTGGGCTCTTCTGAGCCTAGCAGCTACATTGGGATTCAACACTCTGAAAAAACGCGTTTATTTCGGGCTGAAAAACACGTTTTGAAAAGTCTGCTCTTCCTGCCCCATAAGTTACATGGGGGTGATCAAACTTGCAGAAACATGTAATACTGCTGAAAAACACGTTTTGACACTTTCTGCTCACTGGGGTTAAGAGCTGAGTCAGTGGGCTCTTCTGAGCCAGGCAGTTACATTGGGATTCAACAGACTGAAAAAACACGTTTACTTAGGGCTGAACAACACGGTTTGAAAGACTGCTTTTCCTGCCCCATAAGTTACATGGGGGTGACCAAAGTTGCAGAAACATGTTTATTTCTGCTGAAAAACACATTTTGACACTTTCTGCACGCTGGGGTTAAGAGCTGAGTCAGTGGGCTCTTCTGAGCCTAGCAGTTACATTGGGATTCAACAGTCTGAAAAAACGTGTTTATTTCGGGCTGAAAAACACGTTTTGAAAAGCTTGCTGTTCCTGCCCCATAAGTTACATAGGGGTGACCAAACTTGCAGAAACATGTTTATTTCAGCTGAAAAACACATTTTGACACTTTCTGCACACTGGGGTTAAGAGCTGAGTCAGTGGTCTCTTCTGAGTCTAGCAGTTACATTGGGATTCAGCAGTCTGAAAAAATGCGTTTATTTCGGGCTGATCAACACGTTTTGAAAAGTCTGCTGTTCCTGCCCCATAAGTTACTTGGGGGTGACCAAACTTGCAGAAACGTTTATTTCTGCTGAAAAACACGTTTTGACATTTTCTGCACACTGGGGTTAAGAGCTGAGTCAGTGGTCTGTTCTCAGTCTAGCAGTTACATTGGGATTCAGTAGACTGAAAAAACACGTTTATTTCGGGCTGTAAAACACGTTTTGAAAAGTCTGCTGATCTTCCCCAATAAGTTACTTGGGGGTGACCAAACTTGCAGAAACATGTTTATTTCTGCTGAAAAACACGTTTTGACACTTTCTGCACACTGGGGTTAAGAGCTGAGTCATTGGGCTCTTCTGAGCCTAGCAGTTACATTGGGATTCAGCAGTCTGAAAAAACGTGTTTATTTCGGGCTGAAAAACACGTTTTAAAAAGTCTGCTGTTCCTGCCCCATAAGTTACATGGGGTGACCAAACTTGCAGAAATGTGTTTATTTCTGCCGAAAACACATTTTGACAACTTCTTCACTGTGGGTCTAAGAGCTGATTCATTGTGCTCTTCTTAGTCAGGCAGTTATTTTGGGATGCCAATGTTCGTAAAAACGAGTTTATCTCGGCTGAAAAACACGTTTTGACAACTTCTGCACAGTGGGACCAAGAGCTGACTCAGTCTGCTCTTCTGAGCCAAGTAGTTACAGTGGGTGCTCAAGGTTGTAAAAACGCATTTATCTCGACTGAAAAACATGTTTTGACAACTTCTTCACTGTGGGGCTAAGAGCTGACTCAATGTGCTCTTCTGAGTCCAGCAGTTACATTGGGATGCCAATGTTTTTAAAAAAACACGTTTTGAAAAGTGTACTGTTCCTGCCCCATAAGTTACACTTGAACTAAGAGCTGGTACTCTTCTGAGCCAAGCAGGTACATTGGGTGCTCAAGGATGCAAAAACGCGTTTATCTCGACTGAAAAACACATTTTTACAACTTCTGCACAGTGGAACTAAGAGCTGACTCAGTCTGCTCTTCTGAGCCAAGCTGTTACATTGGGTGCTCAAGCTTCCAAAAACATATTTATCTCGGCTGAAAAACACGTTTTGACAACTTCTTCACTGTGGGGCTAAGAGCTGATTCAGTGTGCTCTTCTGAGTATGCACTTCAGGCTACAGCACTTAAAGGGGGATCTCACAGGTAGCACAAAATTGTTTATTTGAGCTGAAAATGACCTTTTTAACAAATTCTCAACACCGCTGCTAAGATCATACACAGTATGCACTTCTGGCCACAGCAGTTACAGGGGGATGCCAAATGTTGCACAAACGCGTTTATTTGATCTGAAAATGACATTTTGACAAATTCTCAATACTGCTGCTAAGATTATACTCATTATGCACTTCTGGCCTAAGCAGTAACATGGTTATGCCAAAGGTTGCACAAACGCATTTATTTAAGCTGAAAACTACCTTTTGACAAATTCTCAACACTGGTGCTAAGATCTGACTCGGTATGCACTTCTGGCCCCGGCAGTTACAGTGGGATGCCAAAGGTTGCACAAACGCATTTTTTTGAGCTGAAAATGACTTTTTGTCACCTTCTGAACACTTTTGCTAATATCTGACTCAGTATGCATTTCTAGTCACAGTAGTTACAGCTCAATGGAAAAGGTTGCACAAACCTTGCACAAACGTTTATTTGAGCTGAAAATGTCGTTTTCTAACATTCTGAACATTGTTGATATTAGCTAAGTATGAGTGTACTGGTAACACCTGTTACAGTTGGATGGAAAAAGTTGCAGAAAAGCGTTTATTTGAGCTGAACATGACGTTTTGTCACCTCCTGAACATTGTTGCTAATATCTTACTCAGTATGCAGTTCTGACCACAGTAGTTATAGCTCAATGGAAAAGGCTCCACAAAGGCGTTTATTTGAGCTAAAAATGATGTTTTCTCAACTTCTGAACATTGTTGCCAATCTGACTCAGTATGCAGTTCGGACCACAGTCGTTACAGTTGGATGGAAAAGGTATGCAGTTCTGGCCACAGTAGTTACAGCTGGATGGAAATGGTTGGACAAACTGAGAGATACGACACATGAACTGATGGGCATGAATGCCTCAGCTGATACTGGGATGGGACAGAGAGTGACATAAAAGCAAGGCTCATTAACATGATGGGTTGGTAGATGACAGTGCTGGTGGGCGAGAGAGACACAGGCAGTAATGATGGACATAAAGGTTTTAAAGCTGACACTAGTCTAGGAGATAGACACATCAGACAATACTGATGGGCATGCATGATTGATCTACTTTGAGATTTAACAGATTTGATGAAGCTTTGAAAGACTCATAGAAACTTGTAGAAACAGATATAATGGAAATGAAGGGTGTGAAGCTGACATTGAGCTAGGGTTGAGAGGAAAGCAGCGGTAGAAGTGAGGGACATGAAAGGTGTAGAGATGACAATGGATGGGGAGAGGCAGGAACAATGGAAGTACTTAAGGATGTGAAAATTTGAGACCTTACACTTGGCTGGAAAAAATAGATACACGGGGCAGTATCGATGGACATGAAGATTCTAGGGTCACTCTTGGAAAGATAGATATTGAGGATTTAGTATCAACTAGGTAGCAGGTAAGACAGACACAAAGGCAGTAGTGATGCGCATGAAGGTTGAGGTCCTGACACTGGGCTTGAACAGAGGGAGACAGAAATCATTGCTCATGAACATGAAGCTTTTGACATTGACACCAGGATGAGTGATACACAGAAAGAGGTTGTACAGAAGGGTGTAGAGGTGACACTAGGTTGGGAGAGAGCATGATACAGAACCATAACTATGGTAAAAGAAATATTTGGAAGAGAAACTCTCTAGGAGATTGAGAGACTCAGAAGGCCTGTACTGATGGGTATGAATGGTTCAGCTGCCACTAGGCTGGGTCAGAGAGAGACACAGAAGTAGTGCTCATGAACATGAAGGGTTTGGAGATTAAACTGGTCAAGGTCTAGGTCAAGCAGTATTATTGGGCATACATTGTTAGTCTGACATTAGACTGGGACAGGGATATGTAGAAGCAGTGCCCAAACACATGAAGGATTTGGAGATGATATAGGGATGGGAGAGAGAGGCTCAAATACACTACTGAAAGAAATGAAAGACAGTCCAGCCGACACTGGACTGGTAAAGAGACACAGAGGCAGTACCTATAGAATGGGTTTGGCTATGAGAGGAGACAAGGACTGGGTCAGTACATATTTTCTTTAGATTTGACAAAATACCCATGTATGTATTCAAAAGTGGTGTTTCTCAAAGGAAAAATATTGGAATTGAGTCACATCTGACTTGTGTTTTGATTGAGGGTAACGAGAGAAAGACACAGACTATACAAATCATATCTGATATCCATCCTTCCTAATTCCTAACAACTTCTTCCATTTCAAGGTCGTGGGTGATCCAGAACCTATCCCAGCAAACAACAGACAAAAGGGAGAATACACCCTGGTTGAGATGCCAGTCTGTTTCATGAAACCCACACAAACACTAAGGAGAGACTCTCAATAATTGTGATTTTTTTTCCTCCACGGTAGAAGAGTTCCTTCTTGTGGCTGCTATGGGTTTTTGTTTTCTTGAAATAAATACATTAACTGATTTCTCTAACACAGCAGTAACATTCTCATTCATCTTTACTGTAAGGTGCTGAACTTCTTTTTATTTACAAGGGAACCCACTGACCATTTCAGAAGAATCTATCAGTTTTCTGATATCTCAAGCAGTGCTGGAGATTTAGCTCATAGCCTGCAAACTTGAATTCGACCCCACCAACAGAAAGTGAGTGTCTATATTAATGAGTATATATTCTCACCCACTGAGCTGACACACCATGATAATATATTTATTTGTTTAATATGCAGATACAAACTTATTCGAAAGAAAGTTATTATACTAAGAAAAATATCTGAAAATATGCAATATTGATGACCACTTAAGTGACTGCCACTGGGCGGTAATCTTTCAAAAAAATTAACTTGGTCCATTACAAAAACATTATTATAGTGATGAAGACTTTGTTACTGAACATTAACAGTAGACGTTCAGTAAGAATAAATCATAATTATGGCACCAGGCTGTCATATTATTTAATTTACATACAGATGCAGCCATTCAAAGTGCACGGTACAGACACGTACCGGAGGTAATTGGCTACGGCCTCGCGCATCGTGACGCACAACGACGCAAAATACCGCGGATTGGTTGACCGACAGGGGCACTCGTGGTCCATTGGTCGGTCGTAGAAAGATTTACAGTAAATGTCTTTACTTTGCATGTTTTAGTATTGAATATTTATATGGAATTTTACCACTGAAGGGAAATCTTAGTAGCTGAGCATAATAAGAATAGGAGCATACTGTAACGCGTGTGAAGGCCATAAACGATATTAATTTTGGAACATAAACATACAGTATATGGCTGGTCTTGGTACTTTAAATAAAAAATACACACCAGTATTCCATTTCTCCCTAAACATTTTAAGCATCGAAGTCTTTAACTAACGTGATACCGGAGTCAACAAGCATACTTTTAGAATTTGATTAAAAGGGAATATAATATGGAATCGCGTATCTAAAGAAATTAATAACGATATAATTATATTCATGTACCGCAACACAAGAATAGTACATGCTGTCTGTTGATAATGTTTCTGTAGTGCTTTTTCAGCAAATTGCATGTGACCTTGCTGGTGGCGCTGTGGGTTAGGTTCCTGGCTCCTCTGTCACATGGTGAGTGTTAGAATCCAGCCAAAGCCATGACTTTTTTTTTTAACAAACATTTCTTTGAAAAAATAAAACTTTTCCCTGGGTCAGAGATTAAATAAAACCTCATTTGCACCAAACAAATTTATGTTTCTAAATATCACAACATGATCGAATTTAAGTCATTTTAATAACAATGTATAGTCACCTATGCGTTACAATATAAACATTTATATTGATTTAAATCGCGTTTTGATTTAAATATATGTGTTTTTTGATTCACAATCAGACACATGCAACATAAATTGATATCTTTGTCTTCTAGGTATCCCAATAAACTTTCAGCATAGCTTTTTCCCCGTTTAGATTTATTTTTCCTGGGATCAAATATGGAAAGATTAACTTGTAATCATTTTTATTTTTTAAATATATTTTAGAAAAGTGTAATCTATACTAAAAAGCTGTACACCACCTGCTATAAAGATAAATACAGTCTCCTTCCGGTTTCCCCAGAAGTGAATGAGGTCGCCTGGGTGATCCACAATTGTCGTGAGGGGCCTTGAATGAGTGTGGTGTTAGATATGTACTTGCAGGTGATGTAGTGAGCTCATCACCTGCAAGGTGTGGAAGATTGCTGAGGGCAGTCAAGGGAGCTGTGAACAAGAAGGTTACGCAGATTAGGTGGTCGGCGATATGAGACGATAATAATTATAATAGCTTACACTTATATAGCGCTTTTTCTGGACACTCCACTCAAAGGGCATTACAGGTAATGGGGACTCCCCTTCACCACCAATGTGCAGCATCCACCTGGATGATGCGACAGCAGCCATAGTGCGCCAGAACGCTCACCTCACATCAACTATCAGTGGGGAGGAGAGCAGAGTAATGAAGCCAATTCATAGATGGTGATTATTAGGAGGCCATGATTGGTAAGGACCAATGGGAAATTTGACCACCATGATGGGGTGGTCAGAAAAAAGTTGTCGTTAATGGTCCTGGGGATAGAAAGTGTGTTAGGGTGGAAGGAAAGCACCAAAGGAATGTGGTGGTTCCCGATCGAGTTGATGGTCCGGGAGCTGTTTTTGGCTCGGATAAGAGCCCTGTCAATAACATGGGTAGGGTATTCTCTGTTGATGAAAAAGGAGTGTGTTTTGAGTGTTTTGGTTCTGGAAATCCATGTAATCACTGCAGAGGCATCGTAGCTGAAGGAACTATGAAAAGAGTTTTTAGTGTGTTTGGGGTGAAATGACCTGCACAGGAGATAGCTGTGTGACTTCTGCTTGGCCTCCCATGGAGTATGCAGTAAAGACCCTATGAATGACGGTTTTATTCAGAAGAGGCAGGAGCCGGACGTCAGGGAAAGATACAAAAGGATTTACTGTGACAATAGTGAGCACTGATAGTCCTTAATCCAGTGCATAGGGGAATAACCAAAGGCATCCGAGTCCAGGCAGATCCAGATGGGTAGTCAGGAGAGCAGTCCATATTCAGTTAACCAGGTAATCCATCAGAGACAAAGACAAGGATAAAATCCCCGAAAAGGGGAGGCAAGACCAGGAACACAAACGGGACTGGGCACTCCAGTCTCAGAGGTCAGGATGTCTGGGGATAAGGCCTATGCCCTCAGGCTTCTTCATAGCCCGGTGGGTCTTCAGACGTCTGTCTTCCAAATCTGAGCCTGGAACACCAGAGACTCTAGGCTTATATAGAACATAATACAGACAAGGCACACCGGGAGATAATTTAACTAAAACCAATTCCAAAAACCTATTGGAGCGCCCTCTAGAGGAGGGATGTCAACCATAAAGATGTGTCAATATTTTATAGATGCAGCCATTCAAAACGAGTGGGGTATGCTGGGGTATAACGTGGTGGGCATGTTGCATCCAAATGCGTCATAACGCGTCATTTCGCTTTACCATATGCAAATTAGATTATGTTAATAGTATCCGGAATCACCTTGTAAAACTGCCAGGTGGAGCTAATAAAGCTTAACATCTCATGTACAGCATGAGCTGTCACCAGAAAAAACCCAGTTTTGAATCCCGATCACTGCTGAGGGACAATATTTATTCAATTAAGAATTTAAGTTGTATACTCTTTAGACTTTTAAATTGAAACTGTGTATTACAGCATGTTAATCATTATACTTTAAAAAGTTGGCATATTTTATGAAAGCAAGATTGCTCAGTTTGACAAAAGTACACAACCTACCACCTTTATCATAAATATTTTAATTATGCAGAAATATTTTATGCATCAAAGTCTTTACCAAAGATATCACTAATAGTATTAATAATGAATGACCTCCGAAAAGCTGTAAACTCAAAGTATTACCCTGGTCCACATTCTTTGTAATCATTTTTGTAAACGAAAATACTTTTTTTAATTGACAAAAAGTAACACCACAGCATTTCGTTGATCCGATCACGTATTCGTTTCCAATCATACAAAGTAAGTCTTGAGAATCTCCAATTCACCATGCCTTTCACATGCTCATAAACGATATTAATTTAGGAACATAAACATATTATGTAACCTGTAGTTCAGGTGGGTAGCTGCGTCAGCATGCGTAGGCTGCAAAGGAATAAGTAATAGGTTTATTCCATGCTGAAAAAAAGAAGAAAGAGAACACAACGTTTCGGCCGTGGAGCCGACACCTGAAGAAGGCTCCACGGCCGAAACGTTGTGTTCTCTTTCTTCTTTTTTTCAGCATGGAATAAACCTATTACTTGTTCCTTATGTAACCTGTATATTGCTGGTATTGGTAGTTTAAAGAAAAAATACACACCAGTATTCCATTTCTCCCTAAACATTTTAAACATCAAAGTCTTACATGTGGTTATTTTGGAAACATTTTTACATGCTCCTTCTGACCATATTACTGTACTGTATGTTTATATACTTTGTGAAAATTGTTCGTTTTAACCTTTTTTGCGAATATGCTCGTTATCGGAGTAAACAACAGCATACTTTTAGAATTGGATTAATAGGGAATATAATATGGATTCGCATATCTAAATAAATTAATAATGATACAATTATATTCATGTACTGTTGCACAAACAGTAGTATAAAACTTTCCGTTGATATGTGTATTGCTGTGTCAGTGCTTGAGATGTCACTTTTCTGTGGTGTGATGGCTTAAGTGACTGATTTATGAGGATGGGTGTTCAAATCCAGCTGTTACCATGAATTTTCTTTTTGCGCATTCGCCTGGTGCTCCAGCCAAGGAGCGCCCGGCTGGGGCACTCTCTTTCTCTGCTGGCGCAGGAGTGCTGGCCGGCTGTGCCGAATTTCACTCCACAAAGTCTGAGTCTCTGTGTCTACATTTTTTGTAAACAAACCAGCTTCGCAAGTATTTTCTCAGCTTTCTTCAACATTTTCAAAGTAGAATAAGGCAAGTCTTCTAATGAAAGACAGTCCACCTTCCCCCCACGGACAGACTGGCAATTGTTTTCTTCGAAAAACAGATTCACAACACGAAGCGGTGTCAATCTTCTGTGTAAAAAAAAACGGTTTGAACACCATGGTTGCTGTTTTTAATAAGCTGCTGAGTAAAGGATAGGAATTCAGCAGTATTGTGTATATAGTTTCATGTACAGGCTGTGAAAAGTTTCAGAAGTAGAGGTCTTTAAAATTAGGCTGGGCAAACGATTGTTTTAATTCTTAAAAAATAAATCAAAGACGAGATATAATGATGTGTTCCTGCTTAGACATTGCACGACTATAAAAACAGCTCTCGATAGTTAATAACCACTCTTTATGCGTGAAAAACTAGTGATTTTTCTTCCTCGTGATCAGCTTAGAATCTCTGTGTACCCTGTAAGGTTTTTACTTCTTCATTAAACGTTTAAAATACACAAATTTCATAAAAACAACATACGTTTCGAATAGAAAAAATCATATTCTGTTATTTTCCTGGTATGTAGAACAGATAAGCAGGCGCTGTGACATCACCACCTTTCCCTCTGAATAGCTAGTGAAATAGAAAAGTGTTTTCACTGCCTGTCTGTCTGTGGGAGGAAGGGAGACTGTCTTTCATTGGAAGGTATGCCTATTCTACTCTAAAAATGTAGGGGGGATGAAAAGTGCCTGTGGTCTTTTCACTGATAAACTTGTGTTAACAAAAACTACAGTATGCTTAAGAGTTAAAACCATTTTTTATTTATTTTTCGGCACAGCCAGGCCTGTCAGAGCACCACAATTCACACTCAACCACATCACAGATCACAGATCAGTCCCAGTGTGTGAGATATTTCTGTTTGATCTTTGATCTGAGCTTTACTGGAGAGCTTATCTCTATTAATATAACTATCGAGTGGTATTAAATACAACTTTTTGTATAGATGACACTTTTCTAAAATTTATTTAAGAATAAAAACTATTACAATTGGCACGCCTGTAGCTTTTTCATGAAACCTCCTAGAGTTACGAAAACACTTGCTGTGTGTACAACATACATTGTGGTTTTCACAGTCTTCACTATGTCATTTTTAAGCCATTGTTTTTACCACGCTCGAATATTCTTCTGTCCATATCTTTGGAAGGGAAACACAGAAAGCCTTCAAACCAAATGTATTTTAAAGACCACGACTTTAAAGCCACCAAGACATCTGGTACTACTGTTGTATTTATGAAAAAAACATACAAAAAGCATCCTATTCTTAAGTTAATATGTTTTATTTTTATAAACAGTTAACATTGTTCTCAAAATATTTAGAATTATATTTTTCCCTATTTTTTCTTTAGTTGTGTATTTAACATATTTTCTGATAGATTTAATGTATATTTGAACAATGAAAATGTGTTTTTACAAGATCCAGGGAAAAGTGCAATGATTTATTACAGTGCTAAATTTAAAGATAGGTGTTAGCATAAACTATTAGTAATCAATATTGATTACTAATAGTTTATGCTAACACCTAACCCAGTGGGCAAAAGACATATAATATACGTCTATTAAACGCATACCTTAGACGTCTAAATGTGGTCTACAATCGTCTAGAATGAAATTCTAATATACGTCTAAAGTTATACGTCAATTATACGTCTATGTTTAGACGTTCATTATATAAATGGTTGGAGTTCTATTATACGGATAAATTTAGAGGACTATTATACATATATGGTTGGAGTTCCGGATAACTTTAGAGGTCTATTATACTGATAACTTTAGAGGACTATTATACGTATATGGTTAGAAGTCTATTATACGTATAACTTTAGAGGTCTATTATACGTATATGGTTAGAGGTTTGGAAGTTAAGACGATTTTTGTCCACTATTTGCAAACCCTGTCTAATTGTCCTAACAGTTAGAGCCAAAAACCTATTATTTTCAGTGTCCAGATCTCCTGCCCCCCTGCCTTGCATATGCATTCTTCAAGTAACACATTGCGTGCTCCTTTATTTCTTTTTCTGTTGATGTAGGGTGGGACTTCAGCACCGCAGCTAGGAGAAAATTATATAATATTACTTCCCAAATAAATGATGATTAATATCTTCTTTAGTATAATCTAAAAAATGAACGGTTTACTAAGCTCAAAGCTGAAATAAATGTATAAAATTTGGCTTGCATCATAGCAGTTGAGCAATAAAGTCTGTCCTAATTAAAGAGTACCCAAAGTTTGAAAGTACAACATAGAATAAGAATAAGAGAAACGGCAAAACGATTTTATGTCATCTTCCCCATTTACACTATTTTATGTGCCATTTTTTTGCTTATTCACGTAATATTTTAATCAAAATAATATTAAGAAAGATCTGTATGTATTCAGATAGTATTATTATTGTTCATACTTACTCGTCAAAAGAGGATTGCTGAGATATTTGCGGATATACTTCTACGTTTGAAAAACGTGTCGAAAATGGTGACCAACGAATACTAGCAATGCATTGTGGTATATAACCGGAAAATATGCTGGGTTCGATATTTTCTCAACGTATGCGTTTATTAATGTTGTCGATATTATGGTTGAAATTTAACACTGATAATACATTGCGGCTATGTGCTGATGTGCAATTTTAACGCATGCAGTTAGTAAGGATCGGTCACTGTTGTATGGTATTATATATAATGACATTATGGAATAGGATGGGGACAGGTCTGGCATCACGGGGGGAGGGGGGAATGTCGCCCCTTCAGTTTTGGGCAAAAAGATTTACCTAACTTAATTTGCGCCCTAAAAAAATAGTTGTACTTTGTCAATGGTCAGACAACACTAAATGACACGAACAGTCACTCAGTCTGTTTGATGGGCAGGAGGGCTATCCGTCCAGGAACTGCACATATCAGTGTTGTTATTGAGTGTCAACATTACGATCCTGTTTGCTCAAGTGGACCGATTCCTTGCAGTAGTTTATCATTATACTTAAAATCATTATATAACTACGACTAGTTATAGCAGTCTGTGCTTTCTGTTGGTTTTACAACATTTTTTTCTTAACGATTCAGAACATCCATGTAGCTGCAAAAATGAACGCTTATGGTACTTTTCGCTCCAGGCAATACAAACCGTGAGAGTAACGAAAAATGTGAAACTGAACTTCATCGCAAATACCAGATTGCTAGTCGTTATCTTCTATCATGAAGCACTAATCAATGGAATAGCTGTGAGATTTCATTTGGGTAGCTGCACCGTACAGCTCCGTTTCAACCGAAATATCACCCCCCCTCAGAATTTCAGACGCCCCCCTACAGATTTTTCCCCGGGCACCGCGCACTGATGGGGGACGGGGTGTCCAGGAAATGGTATCAACTTTTGTCAAGAAAATAAAAATAGAAACTCTATAGGCACTCAAACATTTTACTGTTCTTTTCCAGGCAGGTGGCAAGACCCCCTCAGCAAAACCCTTGTATGCCAAGCTGTGGGCATTGATTCGTCGAATATACGTATATTTACGGCAAAATTACGGCTATACGTATATATACGTCGCCTCGACGTATTATCAACGTCGAATTGCAACCGTAAAATCGACGACATGAATAAACGCATATATAACGTCGAAAACACATCTAACACAGTGCCTGAGGCTTTTTACTGTATGTATCATGTGTGCCGCAACTAGGAGTATACGGCACTCTGCACAGTGTACGAAGTAAATTCTTTTCTCAGTCATTAATTTACACGTGTATAATAAATATAGTAAATATAATAAATTAATGACTGCGAAAAGAATATTCGACGAATCAATGCCCACTGGGAAATTTCTTAATTAGATGTATTTAAAACAATGAACTAAGTGTAACATAGCATTCAGAAATACAATCGAGAATAGTGTGGTGTATGTATAGATGAAACTTTTCTAAAATGTATAACAAAATTAAAGACTTAAAATCTGTAACCT
The DNA here is from genome assembly GCF_040954835.1 of Lepisosteus oculatus. Taxonomy (NCBI): domain Eukaryota; kingdom Metazoa; phylum Chordata; class Actinopteri; order Semionotiformes; family Lepisosteidae; genus Lepisosteus; species Lepisosteus oculatus. Next base: position 15,635,082 of record NC_090720.1, on the reverse strand, counting down.
TTCCACGTGTAATGTCATTAGAAAGTACAATAAGTTCCTGCTTTGTCTAACAATGGTATCAAAAAGCAGTCTAAGTGGTGACAGTCCTGTGCTTAATGATAATCAAGGGACTTAGAAGTCAAAGAAAATGATTTACCATGTTTAATTTTAAATACTAAGTTATGAATGCAGACGCAACTGGTGCTTTACGGCCATTGTGCAATACTGAGCTCTGCGCTTCCTCCCTCTCTCGGTGCAGCCTCCCCCTCTGACGCAGCGCAGTTGGCAGCACGCTGTTTTCAGAGCCTCTGATTGGGGGAAAAAAAGACCTGCTTATCTGTTCTACACACCAGGAAGACAACAGAATATGATTTTTTCTATTTGAAACGTGTGTTGTTTTTATGAAATTCGTGTATTTTAAACGTTTAATGAAGAAGTAAAAACCTTACAGCATACATAGAGATTCTAAGTTGATTATGAGGAAGTAAAATCACTTGCGCATAAAGAGTGGTTATTAACAATCGAAAGCTGTTTTTATAGCGTTTAATGTCGTGCAATGTCTAAGCAGGAACACATCATTATATCTCATTTTTTATTTTTTAAGAATTAAAAAAATCGTTTGCCCAGCCTAATTTTAAAGACCTCTACTTCAGAAACTATTCGCAGCCTGTACATAAAACTATAAACAGATGCAGCCATTCAAACTACGTGGCACAGACACGTACCGGAGGTAATTGGCTCACGTTGACGCAAACGTTGATTGGTTGACCGACAAGGGCACTCGTGGTCTGTTGGTCGGTCGTAGAAAGATTTAGATGTCTTTACTGTGCCCGTTTTAGTATTGAATATTTATATGGAATTTTACCACTGAAGGGAAATCTTAGTAGCTGAGCATAAAAAGAATAGGAGCATACTGTAACGCGTGTGAAGGCCATAAACGATATTAATTTTGGAACATAAACATACAGTATATGGCTGGTCTCAGTACTTTAAATAAAACATACACACCAGTATTCCATTTCTCCCTAAACATTTTAAGCATCGAAGTTTTTAACTAACGTGATACCGGAGTCAACAAGCATACTTTTAGAATTAAAAGGGAATATAATATGGAATCGTGTATCTCAAGAAATCAATAACGATATAATTATATTCATGTTGCAAAAGAACTGCAACGGACATAAAAACTCCCTTGCTTTTAACAGAGCGTTCCATAATTTCTAACTACGAAAATGATTTAAATTGCGACACTTATCATTCAACCAGAGCTCGAAATATCACAAGGATCCTCAAGAACAAAGACTGTATTAAAAGAATCGCGTATCTAAAGAAATTAATAAGATATAATTATATTTGTGTCCTGCGACAGGGCTGTGTAGGGCTGTTTCACCTCTCTCTTCATGTGACTCTATTCAAAAGCCATCTAGCAAAGAGGGGATGAGAAGAGTGACAAACTAGTATACTTTAGATCTTTTTTTCTGAACCGGGGAAAATCTGATCATGTTTCTCTATAACAATAATAAAAAACATTATTTTACATATCACCTTTATGTGATAACACCTTAAGGACAGCACATACAAGGGTTAATTGCACAATGGACCGTGCAAAGAAATTTAAATAGTCTTCTTTAGGTGTGAGGGCAGGAGTGGATCGCAGCAGGCATAATCAGCAAATTAGGAAAACAAAGAACAGAACAGGTGAGACGTGTATCCAGAGAGAGAGTGATCAGAAAAAGGAACAGCTGTTACGCCCAGGTTTTCGCTGAAAGACTATGTTAGGAAAACTGCTAAGCCCATCACAAAGCAGGAACTGATCGATGCGATCTATAAATTCTGGGAGGAAGAACTGACCGAACACAATTGTAACAATTTTATTAACATGCTGTTTTGTGTTCTTCCTAGGATTGTTGACCGGGGCGTGGGACATTCGGGAATGTGAGTCTGAGAAAGACAGACTGTCCACAAACAAAACATTCCTGTTAGACAAGAGGAATGTAAAAAAAACATTTACTTTTTGTCAATGAAAACAAAAACGAGAGACACGGTGTGTGTGTCTCTCACTGCTGGATGTCTCTCTCTCTGCTGAATGAATAAAAGCATTTTATTAAAAACGCGTTTGCGTTTGTCTGGGTATTTACTTTGTAATCAAAGTTTTTTATTATTGTTAAAGAGAAAGATGATCAGATTTTCCCTGGTTCAGAAAAAAAAGATCTAAAGTATACTAGTACTAATCTGATCAATCTAACTGCCTGTTTCCTGTGCTTTCTCTATCCTTTAAAATAAACTATTATTCCACAATGCAGGGTATTACATGCCAGTATCACAGGCCAGTTCACAGGTTTGCATACATAATTTAATTTTGAAAGCCACTAACACATCAGGTACTACTGTTGTATTTATGAAAAAGAAGCAAAACAAAAAGCATACTAATAACTGTGCCATCCTACTCCTTAGTTAATACAATTGATTATTTATAAACAGTTAACATTGTTAGCAAAATATTTTGAATTCTATTTTACCCTGTTTTTTCTTTGGTTTTGTATTTAACTTATTATATGATAGTCAGATTTAATGTATATTTGAACAATGAAAATATATTTTTACAAGATGCGGGGGAAAGTGCAACAACTTATTACAGTGCTATTCAATATTATTGATTACTAATAGTTTATGCTTACACCTAACTTTCTTAATTAGATGTATTTAAAACAGTGGACTACTGTAAGTGTAACATAACATTCAGAAATACAATCGAGAATAGTTTTGTGGTGTTTGTATAGAGGAAACTTTCCTAAAACGTATAACGTAATAAAATTAAAGAAGATTAAAATCTGTAATCTTTCCACTTGTATGTCATCGGAAAATATAAGAACTTTCTGCTTTGTCTAAGGATGGTATCAAAAAGTAATCTAAGTGGTGAGAAAGCTGTGCTTAATGATAATCAAGGGACTTAAAAGTAAAAAGAGATGCTTCATATTGCTTGACTAATTTTAAAAACTAAGTTATAAATGCAGACGCTCTCTCGGTGCTGTGCCGGGTCTATATATACATTCGCCCTGGGCAGAGGCCGAAGAGCGCCCGTCTGGGGTGCGCAGGGAAGAGCAGGACAGGAGTAAAAGTGGTCAGGGCGGGGTTTTGGAAGGCTGCCGACCAGTGCAGCTGTCCACAGTGAAGCGGGCGTACAGTCTGGGGAGGTATCCGTTTTCCTTGTAAATAGTTCCCTTCTTCTGCACCCCTGGGTCTTACTTTCTCTCTCTTTCTCGGGCGCGCAGGCTCGCGCTGCTGGCGGGCGGGGACGCGGGAGAGCCGGGCTAGCAGGAGAAGAAAAATAAAGGCTTTCACTTCCTTTAACTCTGCAAGTCTGAGTTCTTGTGTCCGTCCTATCCAAACCCGAAAGTATTACAATATGTATAGCAGGTGGTGTACAGCTTTTTAGTATAGATTACACTTTTCTAAAACGTATTTAAAAAATAAAAACGATTACAATCTAATCTTTCCACGTTTGATCCCAAAATCCCAAGAAAAATAAATCTAAACGGGGAGAAAGCTATGCTGAAAGTTTATTAAGATACTTAGAAGATAAAGATACTGTATCAATTTATGTTGCATTTGTCTGATTATGATTCAAGAAACACATATAACTAAACACGTTAACACATATAACACGTGTGTTAACATGTTTACACACTAAACACATATAACTAAACATATAACTAAACAAGCACTTGCGATTTAAATCAAAACGCGATTTAAATCAATATAAAAGGTTTATATTGTAACGCATGCTGTACAGCCTCCATTTCTCTTATCAAAAATGACTTAAATTCGATCATGTTGTGATATTTAGAAATATAAAAGTCAATTAATTGTCCATAATATTGCTATTCCATTTTTTCGAAGAAATGTTTGTTAAAAGGAAAGTCACAGCACCAGCTGGATTTGAACACACAACCTGCAGATTAGTAATCAGGAATGAAGACCAGTGGGCTACTAGGGAAGACACATGAAGAGAGAGGTGAAACAGCCCTACACAGCCCTGTCGCAGTACATGAATATAATCATATCATTATTAATTTCTTTAGATACGTGATTCCATATTATATTAGCAGAAAAGCTTAAAACTACCACTTTTTTACAAACTATTTTACATGTTAGTTAAAGACTTCGATGTTTAAAATGTTTAGGGAGAAATGGATTACCATGTGTGTTTTTTCTTTAAAGTACCGATTCCTGGAATCTGACTGGCTGACACCCTTCTGAA